>NC_088340.1:33442500-33557500 GCF_036884655.1 Musa acuminata AAA Group
GATTTACCAATTATTTTTTCATACATTAATTTTTTGATCGATTAGGCATAGTATCACCCGTTAAGTGCCCAAATCCTGAGCCACAACCTTAAGTAAGAAAATCAACGATTATATTATTATATATGATGCGATGCGTATCTTTCAATATTACTTAGAAAATCTTTATGTGATCCGTAGGAGTATCATCATCGAATTCAAAAATTACAATGATACTAATTTGCAAGAAAAACTAGACTTATCTTCTTCTTTCTTCTTATTATTTATAAAACCACTATGAACAACAGATTATGAACAAAATGAGAGAAGATTTCTAATCTCTTAAAAATTATAAAAAATAGAGGATTTAAGATAAATAATTATGAGAGTCTCTCGTACAAGATCATATCCTAATAAATCCTATCATAATTGGACATCTTTATTGTTGATCGATAACCATAATAAAAATCTAATCATATATATAATATATTTTACTTAATTAGATAGGGTCACATAATCTAATATTCTTCCAGATAAACCATTAATTAGTAAAATATAAAATAAATTTAAAATCAAAATAAATAAACATAAAATATTATTTAAAAATAAATTTATTTAATTGAATTCTAAATCTTTGAAAAATTATTTTACACGTGTGTATGAAATTTATAAAATATTCTAATAAGTTTAATAAACATGATAATAACACATTAAGTCTAACTATTAATACAAGCGATAATAATTATATGTTATCAATGTCATACTTCTTTCTATGTGTCATAATATTGTTAACCCTTCTTAATATAGTCTAAAATGATTTATATAATTTATATTATCAATATAGTCCTATTCATACATGCAACTATAATATACAAATATATAAATATGAATAGGATAGAAAAAATAAATAACTTTAATTCTATAAATAAGAATGTTAATTATAATATATACTCAAATATGCATCATCATATCTTCTATATGTTGATTATAAACCCAATAATGAGAATATGTTCTTTTAAATTTCTAAGTTGTAAGTAAATGAATTAGTAATCAATAAAATAAAATTTAAGTTTTTAATTGATATTAATTATTTTTAGACTATTTTCTCTAACCACTAAGTATTTTATATCATAATATAAATAACTATAAAAAAATTGCTATTCTTAGAGAAGAAAATTATTACGATATGTCACAGAGTATATTCAGTGACTTGACAAATGAGTATGACTGCACTAAGTCCTGAGATAAAATTTTATAGTAATAAAGCCCGATTAGTTATGTTACAACATATCATAAAATTAGCTTCTATTATTGATAATGTAATAATATATTATTTTATAATTTTTCTTATAAATTACCACTATAACTAATATAAATATAAAACACAAATTAAACTTTCTATTATCGAGATAATTTATAAAATTAGCATATGAAAATATCATCATTTCAAACTGATCTAATTTTATATATGTGAGCATATAATATTTTCTCCCTTCTAGGTATCTTTTTTTTTTTTTTTTGTAGTCTTTTAGTATTTTATTCCTAAGTAACTCTAATATATATTCATATATATTCAATATTCTGATTGCAAAATTGATATATGGTATAATATAAACTTAAATATGTAATAAACTTCAACTATATATACATAATAAATATTTTTTAAAAATTATTTTAAAAATACTTATTTTGATTGGAATTTTTTACATTTATCATTTGTTGAAGAAGACTATATAGTGATCTCTCCAAGACTCAATCAATATATATTTTTTATAATAATTCTAATAATCTTTGAGTATATCCCTTAATATGTCAATGCTAATAACATAATATGTCTCATTTATATCAATAATATCAAAATTCTTAGTGAAAAATTTATTGATTCTATATAATATTATCTATATATAAGACCAATATAATAAATTTATAATAAACTAAGATTACTATTAGTGAATAAAATATTATATATATAAGACCAATATAATAAAGTTGAAGGAAATAATGGTATTAAGAAACTTTATATATCAAAAACTTGCTTAAAGTCTTAAATAGATTTTCTAAATTTGCACACCAAATTTTATATTTCTTTTATTTTCTCTACAAATCATTTAAGTTAATTCATATAAATTTAGATCTTCATCCTGAAAACTTATTTTATATTCATATGATATAACTCAAAATCATAATGAGCTACTAATGTCATGATGATTCTTAACGAGTTTATTTAAAAAAACTAAAGAAAATATCTCGTTATGACTAATATATTTTTTATTAGTAAAATATTTAACCATAAGTCTGATTATTATATTAGGTAATTCAACGAGGTCCCAAATACCATTTTGGTTCATCGATTTTAATTGTTCTTTTATTGTAGCGTATCATTTTTCAGAATCGTTACTTTCATAATTTATAAAAATAATGAGAGATCCTTTTAAGTATTATATTATAATATGACTTTTGTAGATATACTAAATAATAATCAGAAATAGTAAGTCTTATTTTCCTTTGAGATCTTCTCAAAATGTTGATTGTGATTATTCTATAAGTTCATTAGTAACAAATTAAAATTTGAAATTTTCACTCTCATGATTTGTTATAATATAGAAATCTTATATAACCATATTCTCATATGGTAATAAAAACTATACCTCTTTAATTTTTTAGATAAATAATAAAATATATAAAAATAGTCATTAAATTTAATTTCTTTTCATATGATTTGAAGATCATTATCTTTATAGTATAATCTCAAATATATAAATATATCAAATTAAGTTTCCTACTAGTCCATAACTCAAAATAAGTTAATAAAACTGACTTATTAGAAACTCTATTCAAGATATAAAACAGTTATCCTTAAAGTTTCTCTTTAATTCAGGTACAGAATAATAACTCATCGTGCTCCTAACCATATCTATAATAGTATGATTTTACCTTTTAGTAATTCGATTTTATTGTGGTATATATGATAATTTTAATATTTTATCTAATTATTTTTTGACTTTACTTATGTATACCTAATGGTGTCAATAGCCTGAGACCTTGAATAGTTATATCTCAACAGGTAATATATAAGTTTGATAAAATATCTCTCTCTACTAAAATAAGAAATATTGAATGATATGTTGATGCAAACATATATAATCTTAGAGAGTTTATGAAACTATGTTTCATTTCAATATTTGATTCTAGGATCTTTGTAAACTCAATATTCATATTAATTTCATACAAACCGTCATACAAAATTTTAAAATTAACTTCTATAGAATTATAAATATATTAAACTTATAACCATTAAAAAAAATAATATCATAATAATTCTAGATAAAGAAACTAAACTTTTAGAATTGTAAGAACATAACATGTATCCTTAAGATTTATCAAATGAATCATTTCTAAGCATGCGATAAGTACTAATTATTATCACTTTTGTTTTAAGATGATTTCCTAGATAATGAATATTTTATATTCTTTTAGTTCTCATATTAAAATAAGTCTCTATTATTATAAACATAATTTAAAGCATTAGTATCAATCTACTAAGTATTAGAAAAGGACTTCTATAATATTTGACTCGAACTTATATTTTTTTCCTGTTGAACCAAAACCTTATAGTTTTTTTTCACGTGACATTTCTTATCACAAAAATAACACTTTATTATAAAGTTTTTCATTTTATGAGTTTATATAACATTTAAAAACTTGAATGATTTACGTTTTAATATTTTCTTTATTGTTACTTACTCCAGTAGTATCCAAAATATTAGGAGTCTTTCCTCATTTAATCTTAATTCCTTTTAAATACATATACTAGTTAGCTTATTAAAAATTTATTTATCCTTAATTTTATTACACTAAAATTTAAATGAGTGAAACTAAGAAGAAATAGAATTAATAATAAATTATATGAGAAATGACTCAACTACATTCATGTCAAATATTCTTAAGCTTATAACTTTATCGTCATACTAAGTTTTAGCCAATTCTTTTATTAATATGTCGACCAATGAATTGTTAGTAAATTTAAATTTATTTTTAAAATATTTCAATATATTCGTTGTAGTTTGTAATGAAACCTAAATATTATTATCAATTACTATAAAACTTAATCTTTTAAATTATTTTTTGATTATATATCTCAAGTATTTATTTTATAGAACTTTTAGTAGTAATGTGTATGATTTTTCAAATAGTTTAATCAAGGTCTAATATACATAGTATAAATTGCATATGCTTAAGCAATTTATAATAATTTAATCTAGAAATATAAGGACATTTATACAAATACAATGATACAAGTATCATTATAATAAAATAATATTAATACTTTAAATTATTAATAAATATTAAATTATTAATATTATCTCTATTTCACTCCTGAATGAAATATTAACATTTATAGTATTCAAACAAAATTATTTATGGATAATTGATATCATCCTTATGCAATAATATTATTATCTTTAGATATATAACCCTAAACTATAAGGATATATAAAACAGTATCATCCTACCACATTATATAATTATTCAAAATAGATTCTCCATTGAGATTATTTAAATATCCTAATTATGTATATCATTATGAATTATATATTTTTTAATATCATTTTAGACTAATTCCTTAATATAATTTTATAAGTTACTGCCGCTACACACTAGTCGTTGCTTGGCCCCCGAAGTCTGTTACTAGGTGCTGTAGGAGTTAGTTCATGAGTAGCGGTAAGTAAACTAGTGAAACCCTTACTTATTAAGGCAGCTTTAAAGACTAAGCTAACGTAGCAAGAGCAAGAGGCGAGGTATCTGATAGTTGGAGTATCGGGTGTCAAACTAATAATTCCATTCTGAACTTCAATACAAGTTCGGGGCACAGTTGCGTGCTTTATAAGTCTAAAGTAAGGTATCATAATCCTTCTACCTTGGGTTAAGTAGCTCCCTAACGCTAAACAGCGAAAGAACAAGAAGCAACGGAACAAGAGTTGCCCACTCAAAGTAATGACCAGAATAGCCTATTACACTTTAAGCTAGATAGTTAAAGACTTAACCCAGTGCCGGGCAGGCTGATGTGGTGTCTACTGATTCTCTGTATTGGTCACTAAGGTCTAATAGCTGTTATTGGGTGGTGTGGTACTGATGCTAGGTATCAGAATTGACCTAAGTAGACTCAGCCAGTAAGGTAGGAAGTAAGAATGCAACTAGTGAAAGTGAGAATGAAGTTACTAAGAGCCAGCAAGCTCATAAGTAGGAATTAAAGAATTGCACTCATATTACCAATTCTTCCCTATGACTCGGTTGCTGCCGCGTAACTGACGTAGTTACTTGGCGCATCTAGTACTAAGCATCCATTCAAGGGCCAAGTCACTAAGCTAAGGCGAACACAGCACTTTTGATAACTCATACAGTACATAGGTAATGAAAGCTGTCTTGTTACTTAAGAAAGAATGACCTGTTCCTGTTTTGTATACTTGTTCTGTGAAAGTTCAGACCGGAGGAGTTTCATTCCATACTGGCACCTGAGTTAGCTAGATACTAGACCTCAACTCTCCTCTTGCAACACAAAAGCAAAGAATGCAACTGGCACCGAGGAAACCCTATTCTTATTGACTACTACTGATGCAACTGGAAAGGAAGCCCCTACTTATTAAGTTAAGGCTTGCCCGCATCTAGTACTAGCTAAAAAGCCCACCAATTGTCCGATGCTATAGTAAAGTAATTAGACCACCGATTCCCCGATGTAAGGAGGAAGTTATGAGTCAGTTACTAGACCAATACCACCATTGATTTTCAGAGTAACCTCCCCCAATGCTTCCAGTGTTGAAGGATAGAAGTAATGCACATCACCCGGAGATACACACTTTTGGAATGTCTATTCTTCATTATGTGTAAAGTTTAATGCGAGCGCACTGGAAATGGAGAACCCTTTGATGTAAACTTGAATAGGCCACGCAGCATAAGAAGCCGACTCCTTCTTAGTAAATTTTGTATCTAGATCTAGAGCAATGTCTGACAAATATGGGCTTTGGTGTCCTAAGTATGGAACCTGCTCAGTATCCCCGTGGATGCCCATAACAAACGGGCGCCACTGTCCATCGATACCATTTAAATGAAACCATGTAATGTAGGACTCTCTACACCGTTCGTCGAAGAGCTGCCGGCGGGACTTTAAAGGTATGAAGGCGAATTCCATGAAAGAAAAAACTTTCCTACGCGAGAGTTCATCATAAGAAAGGAATGGACAATCAGAAGAATCTCGTTGTGCTTGTACATAACTCGCAAGAATTCGACCATTGAAATGTAGGTGCTCGTGCGATAGGGGCCCATGCCTCTCTAATTGATGAGCAACTATTATTTCGATCTTGAGGGATTCTGTTATTTCGATATAACCCCCATCGCTAAGCGCTAAACAATTTTCGAGAAGTGCCCCTGCTCTCTGATGCATCTCTGAGCTACTCATTGCTCGTAATTGAGAGATCTCAGAATTGAGTTGAGTAGTGAGGCTCGTAGGGAAGAGGTGCAGCTTACCGTGCTCCTCATTATATTGGAGAGAAATGAATTTCGCATCATTCCATGAAACATCCTTTTGCTGTAAACGACGATTGATACAGCCAAAAAGGGTAGATATCAACCGCTCCGCCCTTAGCAAAGGCAACCGACTCTGAAATTCTAAACGAAAGAATATATCCTGAAGAGGGCTACTCTCTCTTAAACTACGGACAAGCTTGTTTGTTGTTCCTACGATAGGGACGTTTTTTCCCTTCGTAAAAGCACGACCATCCTTCGTATCTAACTTGCATTCCTCGCCATTTAGGACATGCAAGAGAGTGTTATTTGAAGAAGCCGTCATGGATTGACCAAAACCGGAGCTCATATTATCTTCCACTATATGAATTTCATCAAAAAGCCAAAGATCATAATCATCATGCGCACCTGTATAATCATTCGTGGTGGCATGGTAGATATGTAAAACCTCGTTCAAAAGCTGAAAAACGAGCGTCTTTTGAGTATTGGGAAGGCCATAAAGTAGCAGCTGCTTGGTACCTATGGGTCTATTGAAGATCAGATTGACAGCTATCCAGTCTAATAAGACATATTTCTCTTTTAAGTATTGCATTGAATACTCTTCTGGCCAATTCGCAGCAGACAAGTAGCTTACTAACCTAGCATATAAAGTTAGTTCTCTCTTTTGATAATACTTGACCAGATACTCTTGGGGCAAGCCTTTTGTCTTTGGATGAGTCCCCATTCCGCTCTGTAAGTTGCTAGGAGAAGAAGAGACTACTGGTGTAGCTATGTTCATAAGGGAAGAATCATGTATGTATTGGTGTTGCTATGTTGGTAGTGGCGGAACTACGTAACTTCCTTTTCTCCACGTAGCTCGGAGAGGCAGCTCCAAGTGATTCCTGTATCTTGGCATCGGAAACCCTGGATTGAGACCCCGCATCTAAGTCCTTCGGAGGGCTCTTTCTATGATGTGCTTGAGCTTTCACTATTTCAATAATTTGCTCCATAGAATGCTTACCCCAAACAAGAGGCGCTTGATCCTCCGGAACTTGCTCGAGGATATATTTGCACAACGAAGGCCAAGATTTGAAAAAGGAAAGGTTTAGCTGCGTGTCTGCAAATTCAGGGAAGATCCTTCTGAAGGTCAGGGGCGTACTTCCTCTTTGTACACCTACCTTTAACAGAATTCCTGCTTGAAAATAGGCTCCTTTTTCGACGTGTCCCCCAGTAGCAACAATAAGAGTCGACGCTTCGAACCTTTCATTGATTCTTTGAAAAATGACTCCTTTATCCACTTTAATCCTTTCAGCAGTATCATCTGCTCTGAAAAGCGTAAGAAGCATGTATTTTCGGAGATTGTTGCTACGTTTTGTTACCGTACCTTTATTTACGACCATGGGACGCTATCGAGACTTATATTAGAGCTCTAGCCTAACAAAAAAGGGGCATTTTGATGTTTGAGAGGGGGCTTTCCCCTCAAAAGTAATGGGAATGTAAATATAGAAAAAACTTAAGCATTTGACCCGTAGCCGCGCCTACTAGGAACTGAGTGGCAGCTTGGCAAAAAGCATAATACTCGATGTTTACATGGATGGAATTAGAGTATTTAAAAGAAGCTAAGTCAATGAACCCTATCTTGACTTACTAAACGAAAAAGCCCACCGATTGCCCGAGAGACTATAGAGTCAGCTCGAAGTCGGTTACTAGGAGTAAGCCCAAAGTTATGAGTAAGCCCTAAGTTATTAGGAAGCCTACCGATTGCCCGCATCTAGACTAAACCAATACAACCGATTGCCCGCATTCCCACCGATTGTCCTCAGTCAGTTACTAGGCTAGGGTAGGCTGGTTTCATTCTTTGACTCGGGTAGTTGACTGACTTTGTGGGGTAGACTTGTGGAATAAAAGGAAGAAAATAGTGGGGTAGATTTGTGGAATAAAAGGAAGAAAATCATCAAAACAAGAAAATCCAAGAGGCAAGCTAACCTTAGCAACGTAGCTAGTAGACAAAGGCAAGGGAGACAATAAGGCTCATCAAGAAGAGGTAGACTCTGAAGCACTAAATTCTTTAATTCAATAGTAATAGAACTATCATACCTAGCTAAATCCCCTTATTATGTTTCTTAACTAGCAGTTCCGTTATTGTACTCATTGGTTTCATTCTCACTTTTGTAGTGACTTCTGGCTTTCCCTACTCATTGGTTTCATTCTCACTTTTGTAGTGACTTCTGGCTTTCCCTACTCATGAGTTGAATTCTAACTTTTCAATTAAGAGAACTATAAGCACTAGGTCAGCTACCCTATCTACTATACCTAATAAATCCTCTGATTCTTCTTACCTTAACTATACTTTGCAACTGAAACAATAACTGAACTTTCAAACAACAACTTATCTTAGCGCAGAGGAAGGAAAACAGTAGTAGGTTGTCTCTTACTTTACTACTTGAGAGAAAGAGTACTAGGCGAAGTGTTACCGATTCCATCTACCACTCCTCTGGCTCCTAATACTGATTAAACAGGACCACTACTAGGGCTTTAACGCCAATAACTCCACGCTACTCATTGACTTAGTGCTTCAGTCAACAAAGAATTAAACAAGCCCAGCAGCTGGCAACCGGAATAGCAAACAGTCAATATATTCTAACTAGTTGTTCCGAGTCCTAATTCCAAGGCTAAAGGTAAAGGGTCGCTAGTGTTCATCCATCGTCCTTGTTTGCTACTCTGGAATAAGAAGCCAAGGTAAGCACAACGGTAAGTGATTCAGTGTCCAAGTCTCCATTTTTCTGTCTTCTTGCTTTGTCCAACAAATGCATTGATGCCTATCATCTTTGCTTTGCCCTCTAGCTCTGCGACTGGAAACACTAACCTTTTGCCGCACTGAGTCTTGTTTCAGATAGGCACTCCGACCGACCTTGTTTCTTCCCCTGCTCCTGCTAATAGAGAAAAGTAACTGACTTTAACTATAACAGAAGTATAAGTAAGCGAGGTGTGGTCCAAGCATTAAAGTAACGTGAGTTCGGGCAAGACTCACAAGTAACGGGAAGGGAGATGACATTCCAATAAATATTGATATATATATGCACGCACAAGAGATAGATCCAATTATTGATTTGTTGCCCTTTGATTATAGCCACCAACTGTAGGATAAGAAACAGGATCTAAAGCAGTGCGCAAGTCGGCAGCAGAATTGCCTGTTCGAAAGTTATCTACGAGAGAATATGCGGTGCTAGGGAAGTTTAGTTCCCTCATTTTAGTTGACCGCGCGGAAGCTGTGAGGGCCGACTACACTCCTAATGCGCAAGTATAAGATTCTAAAGTCAAAGATTCTATTAATTATGAAGTAGATAGTACGTACTGTTGAGTTAAGTTCGCCCAGTTCTGTGCTTAGATCTATATAAACAATGTGCTCTGAAATCCAATTCTATTCTAAACTTCAGGGATATAGGTCGACAAAAGAAGGAGCTTTATCCTTATCCAAATCTATGCCAATTGCAAAAGATGTATCAAATTTGGATTAACTTTAAGTCGAGTGAGGGGAGGCAGAAAGTACTTATTTTGAAGCTAACTCTTTAGTGACCTATTTCTTTATCAAATGAAACAATAACTACATCACAAGGAGCGGAAGCGGGACAAGCTGTTGAGTGTTTCATAAGTTCCTATGGTGCAACTCCTGAATGGAAATTGGACTCCGCTTGGCCGTCCCTAATTACTTATTCATTTCGAACTCCTTTAGCCACCGAGTCTGCATTCGATCTATGCCACTTTGGCGACTATAAAATTAATATAATAAAAAAAATTATTTTAGAATATCCTATAAATAAATAAAATTTTTATTATAATTCATATCTCATAAGCCTAATATCCCAAGCATAATCATAATAATCATCAAATATTAATCAATATAAAGAAAAACTCATATGATAACTGTAATAATAAATCATGTCCTTGTATGAAAAATAATTATTATTTTATAATTTTAAATATATATTGAAATAATCATATAAGTATCCAAAAATAATAATTAAATTTTAACTATCACATATAAAATTTTATTATTATGGTTCAGAGATTTGGGCTAATCATTTATCCAATTAGACTTATCAAAATTAAAGTTGATCAAAGTAAAACAAAAAAAAAATCAAAATTTAACTTTCTTTAAATTCAATTAAAACTTGATTTATCAAATCTAAATCCAATCAAGCAATCAAAATACAATCATGATAAAGTCCGATCAAAATATGATTAAAATAAATTGAAATAGTTTATTTATAATTAAGGACATAAGTCATAAAATTTTTAATTTCTAAGGAGTAAAACTATAATTTTTCTTGGGATAAATAATGAAAATTTTTAATTTCTTAAGGTCATAATTAGAAAGTAAATCTAAAGACATAGATTAGATTTTTTTAGGGGTAAAAATGTTCTATTAGTTAAAAAGTAAAGAAACCCTAAAACTCTCAACTGTCGTTATCGTATTCCACCATGCCCACATGTACGTGTCTCGTCAATGGTGCATAGTGTGCATCGCTTGTGATTATCATGGTATCACCCACATCGTCACCCATTGTGGAGTCATCGCTTATAGTGGGTTAGCGATACAACCCACCAACCATTGTTGTCGTTTTCTTTTTTATTGTTCAACCAATAGGAATCATGACTTATGAGGTCTAATTGACGTTGACTGAAACTAGCAAATGTCACATCAGTAGTCATCGCAAGCAACAACACTGTTGCTGTAGCCGCCTGCAACAAAGGTCGACCACCGCAAGATTGTTACACCCCACGGTGCTTCTGTTGTGTTTGTAGCTATTGCCCATGACTAGACTGGTGACCACCACCCTCAACAATTTTATCATTGATAGATAGCCATCGAAAAGTGGTCCATCGATCAAATACCATGAACCTTGCATCACTCGCAAATAAATGATAGGATGGACTAGATTGAAAGCAGATCGACAATATAAATAAATCGTTCAAGCATCGTAAATCAAAATCAGATAACACCTTTTTGCAAGTAAAGGGTACTAATAAACAAATCTAAATATAAAATGAATCTAAAATATTTTTAAGATATAAAGTATTTGATTTCAAAACATGGTTCCAAGCATAAAAATCATGATTATGCTATTATATGAATAATTTTAATATTAAAAAATAAAATCAAATAATAGTAGATCAAATATATGATGCATACTTTTTTATGCTACTCAAAAAGCTTTTATCTAATCTATAGGTGCACCATCATCGAATCTGAAAGCTATAATGATGTCGATCGGTAAAAAAAAAAAGCTAGACTCGTTTTCTCCTATCTTTCTATTATTCATAAGATCACTATGAGTGACGAATTAAAGACAAAGAAAAAATAACAAAGTTGTTTCGAGATCTTATCTTTTTATAAAAGATATCTAATCTCTCGATAACTAATTTGATTGTTTTATCCTTATGTAACCTATCAATATCTTTTTTTTTATATATATATAGACAAGAGTAGAGTCTCATCTTATCTTCTAAGAAATTCTATAATAACTAAATTTATTTTTTATTAAATTATAATTATAATTAAAAATCTAATATATTAAAGAGACAAGATCAATATAAGTACAAGTAGCTGCCGCGAATCTCTGAACCCTTCTCCACTCTTCAGAGGATGAATTGATGATGATGAACAGTTGTAGCAGTTGGACAGACCTGTACAGAATTGGTAGGAGGTGCTAGAGATACGAGAATGTGAAGAAAAGGATCATGAAACTTTCTACAGCTGTTGAACTGAGCTTCGAATACAGATAACAACGACAATGGATGGATGGGATAAAAGAAAGAAGTAACAGTGATAATGCAGCAGAAACATGGCAGTACTAGAAGCCAAGACCAATGTACGTACGAGCTGAAGATGAATTCTAGGTGCACTTATTAAAGAACACAATCCAAGAATTCAATACGAGGCTCTCTCTTGACTGATGAGAGCTAAGCCCAATAGGAAGACTCCCAACTCTTAATATACAAAAAAACCCTCTTCTTATTGTGACTATTATGAGCATTTGACTTATTAATTAATATACTTTTATCGAGTCATCCGAAATAATTAGTACATTATTATATAACTAATAGGTCTTAATTATGTAATGATTTTTAAAAATTATTAATTAAGACATATTTTAGAGATTACGATAAAGAAAGATTAAAATAAAACAAAAAAAAGTAATTTGTCCTCATAATTCGCTCTTTTCAATTATCATTTATATCGAGAAGTCAATATTTAAATCATCGAGTTCGACGCAACCGATCCACTCATGCATTAGTCGGACAATTTGGTATCCAATCTGACCATTCGCCGTTCGATTTCCATTGATTGATTGACGATCCGTTCCCTTGATTGATTTGCCGTGCGAGACTTAAGGCGAATCGTGACCGTGCTTCCCGAATCCGACGTCTCCGACTAAAAGAGTTCACGACACCGATAAATGTAAATGTGGGAAGGCTGATAAAACAAGAAGCCCGCCTCCGCCGGCGCTCCACCCGCCGCTCGTCTGCCGCCGATCCGCCGCTCAGCGTAAGATCGTTTCTATTTCCTGTCCTCTCCTATGTCTCCTTCCCACCGCGGCAACTCCGGCAACGGCAGCCGGCATCCGATCAACTTGTCTATCGTTCATTCCAGTGGCGTCGGCCACCACTGCATCACCGGAAGCAGTGGGTGTTAGACACCGCCCTCTGTCTTCCTATTTACCTAGTTTTCTTTCTTTCGAATCTCGCCCTCTCTTTTAGACTGTGAATCGCCCATTAACGACAGTAAAATTCTTGCGTTCCTTGTAGCTTCTTCGTTCCGGCGCTGGAGAGCAAATCTGGAGCACCAACTCTGACGTCGTGCTGTAAGCCTCAATTTCTTCAAAATTATTCGGTTTCTTTCGTACCTTTTGGGGAATCATCGAAGAATGTCTTCAGATGTGGATGACTTTTGTTTGTCTCTATTGGTTCGATCTTTGCACTTTAACTATTCGAGGAACGAATTTGCACTGATTTAGTGTTTATTAAGCTCATTTATGGGTTCTCATTCTAATTTTCTTTGTTCGTAACTTTCTCGTTGGTGTCTATCTCATAAATCTTTTCTCTTGACCCTCCTCAGAATTGATCTAAAAACTGGATCTTTCTGTAGTTTTAGTTTGAAACCTGCACTTAATCTTATAAACTTATACGGCTTTTTGCAGTTCTTTACTTTCTTTGTTTTGCCCCTTTCATGTTTGTTGCCTCTTGCAGCATGTCGTAAGGTTGGATTTCCCATTGTTGTCCATTCCTCTTGAACCTGATAGTGTTACAGTATACCGTAGTGCCATGCTTTGCAGGATGGGGAAATTACCAGAGAGAGTTAAGTACCGAATCCTGTCTAGAGATGTTGTGGTTGTGAAAGAACTAATTTTGGTCATGTTATTTGTAAAATAGAATGATAATGGAAGTAATATTGTGGAGCCTTCAAAACTAGCTAATGTATGAACATCTCAGATCGGAAAGGTGTGTGCCCAAGTACATTGTTACAAGATCATCGAGAAGCATTTTAGACATTCTAGTTTGATGGGGCTAGTTGTATCAAATGAAAGACTAATATATTAGTGTACCAACTTCAAGCTGAAAATTCGATCTCTCTAGCATACAATTAATGTTTACATCTGAATCAAGCACTTGGCTTGATATAACCTAAATTTTTGAGAGATAGAAGCCCTAGGTCTGAATTCTAGGAGCCATTACGACTCTAATATTTTCCATTTTCCTTCTCTATGTTTTCCTCCTGCTCAAAATCTCATTATCTTGACCTTAATATATATGCAGTTAGTTGCCTTCCTGAAATTTTAGTTAAGTTTATAAATAAATAATTACCATAGATCATAAGACAAAAGCCTTTAAAATAATTTTTGATTTTGGCCTTTCTTTCCCCTTAATTATCTAAATTGCCTCTGCAAATCCGTCAGAGCATCTTCTTGTAACCATCTCTCATGGTCCAATTGCACAGGGTTGACACTTGTTTGAGCATATTGTTGGAGTCTTAAGTAACAAACAAGAACGAGTATCTCATGTAAAGTACAGGATGCCTTGGTTGCAGGTGTTCCTAGGCATGCAATACCACTGTTAGTATCAAGGATTAAATACCAATTTGTACCAAACACCATTTCTTTCTATTTACTAAACAAAAAATTCTTCTTCGCATGAGAACCTGATCTCTTGATCTTAGGTCTTCTCTAGATGAGGGAAAAGGACTGCTCGCTATTCTACCACGGTGTTACACTTTGAACATAATCGTTTTTCTAGTCCGAGGAAATGGTCTGCATGGTTCTACCACCAGAATCTGTGTAATGCTTTGGACAAAATCCTTTTTCCTAGGCCAGGGAAAAGGACTGTATATTTCTTCTACCAGTATCTGTGATGATTTGGACACTAGTGATTGCTCTAAAGTTTCACATTTATCAAGGTGTTCTTTGTCTTACATTTTACTGATACCAACAATGCAACTTATTTTCTGTGTGTGTAGTATTACCAGAATTTAAGATGATAACAAGGCAAGCAGCCAAAACATTGAGGAAATCTGGAGAATCTACATCAAATATTTTTAGTGCACTTCCTTTGTGCAAGCGTTCAAAGAGACTCAGAGCTAGCAAACAGACCAATTGCAGACATGATAAGAAGTTAGATAGTAACTTGTTTCAGTCTTTACTAGAGTGAGTTCCATATCTGTCAACTTTTATACATATTCTCGCTCAAACAACATAACTGAGTTGTTGTTTTTTTTTTTATTTATATAGAGAATTATGGAGCAGGACTCCTGAACAAAGAAGAAGATCCTGTATATATCTTGACTGTTTATGGTTTTTTCTGTATAAGGATAAATTGACAAGAACAAAAGTGCTTAGCTGGATCAAAAAGAAGCAGATATTTTCAAAGAGATATATCTTTGTTCCCATTGTTTGTTGGTGAGTTTTCTCGCTCGTTGGTGTTTTTAAATTTTGTAAAAACACTATACTCTCTTGACTGATCCTAAATAACAGGAGCCATTGGAGCCTTCTTATCTTATGCCATTTTGGAGAAAAACGACAATCCAGGGCAAGAAAGCCATATATGCTTCTGCTAGATTCTCTACACAAGACAGATCCAAGGAGGCTAGAGCCAGACATCAGAAGGTTTGTTTTTTCTTCTAATTTGCTTCTTTATCAAATTACAGAATTTTCTATGCATGAATTATGATGCGTTCCTCTATCTTCACTTTCAGGTTTGTGCTCGACATCTACAGATCAGAAGAAAGGGAAGAGAATGAAGACTTTCTATCTGAGATTCCTCTTTTAATTCCCAAGGTGGCCATGCCCCACTGACATCTTCCCTTTATGGTAGCTTCTTAATTATGAACAGCTGACAATTATTTGCAGGTGCCACAGCAAAAAAAAGGCGAAGAGTGTGGCATTTTTGTTTTATATTTCTTACACCTATTTATGCAAAACGTCCCAAAGAGTTACACAGAAGAGGGATGCCCTTGCTTTGTAAGTCTTAATTCCAAATGAATATTCCTTATTTTGAATTACTGTAGGGATTATATGTCATTTCTGGATTTCTTTGTCTTTTGTCAGGTTAACGAGGACTGGTTTAAATTAGAAGAATTGGAGAGCTTCCACAATGAAATCCATTCAGCCTGGAAGTAGGGTTAATGCTTTATCAGCATATATCCAGTGTGCATAAGTTGCATCATATGGATTAGTCGGCCTGCATGAATGCCTTTATTAAAAAAGTTACATGAAGTTCATATATGATCGTGCTATTATGTTGTCCAACACAAAGACCAGTTTTATACAAACAGCCTATTTGGTAAATTGTGGGTTTTGTGAGAGAACATAAAATAAAATAGTTCCAATCAGTACCACACGAGCCTATATAGGTCCAGGGTTTCATGACTTAGGCTCCTAGGGAGAACTGCGAGTCCATCTTAGGTGCTTTATTTACTTGTGGAGCTTTGATGATCATAGGAGTATTGGAAATAGTTTGTTTTGTTCGTGACCACCACTGATATGGCATTCACTGAGATTATTTATTTGAGTTGTCAAACGATTGTATTTTGACCTGATAAACGTAATATTATGATCTTCTTCTAGGAGTAAAGGCTTCATGGAAGTGCAATGAGAGCAAAGTATCAAGATTCGCTACCTTTGGCTTGTATCCACCTCTCTTTTCACTTTACTATTTCTGCTTTAGTGATATTAGAATGATGGGCACAGGACTTTCTAATTCATTTACTGTTGGCAGGTTTCCCGATGAAAACCTACGTGACACCGTTTTGAAGTGCATTTTGGTTACAAGCCTCATTTAATGTCGTTAGTTGGTGAATTAGTGGGTTGAAATTTTGTTCAGCGATGAACTGATTGTAGCTTAATCTGGCCTTTGATCGCCATATTCAAACACTTCCATTCCTGTTCAGAAAAGTAGTCGCCATGGTAGAAATTTTGTGGGTTAAATACTGTAGGTACGAATTTAAGTGTTCATGTGATGGTTCTGCCAAACTCTGAAATTTCCTCTCATACTGTGGTCTGTACAAGTTTTTGTGGCATGGAAGCCAAAGACACGGCAGAAGTAACTTATGAACATGGATCGAAGTCTGCATGTGTGTATGTGCATATATGATTCTGCCTTCCCATACAAATATGCAGGTAAGGTTGCGATTATGTTTGTGTTGTTATGGTTACTTTTCCGGTCTCCTCGAGATCAGATTGAGATTTTTAATTCCATTTTTCGGTAGCAGCAGGAAATGTTATTTCAGATATTGAAGCAATATCAAGTCTGTAATGCATGTATCAAAGCAGATGCTCCAAGAAATCGTTGGAAAAACACTATTTCTAGCAGAAGATAATTCCGTCTTTGTTCATTGCTAGGATGATCGAAGATATTGCATTTACAGCACGTATCATCTTAACGTGTGGCTGTTTTATTGTTCACCGGTCATTGAAGTTGAATCCATGTTATCCAATTCTCAAGCAACTTGGAAGAGAGATTAATTGTGAATGTACTTACCATGGCTTTATTTCCTTTGCAAAGATGGTTTACTGTGTCCCACCCAAACCTCTAAGCATTTGCTCGCTGCACCACTTGGGAGTTTTAACTACAGCTTAGAATTCAACTCATGGCTGGGAGAGAGATTTTGTCATTTCATTGGAACATTTACCATAAAAGTTTCTATCCCCACCAAACAACTTGTAATGTGATGTATCAACAAAAACAAAAGCCACCTCTTTTAGGTTTGTTGATCCATCCCAAAGCTTCACTTCACTGTATCACCAACACACACTCCATGATCTGGGAAGAAGGTGACATTGGGGAGGTGGGTAGAGTCATGTCAGTCAGGGTCAGACGAACCCATCTGAGACAATTCCAGAGATTCAGTGATACACTTGTCTTGTTCTTATTATCCATCAGCTTCAACTCTTTAGGTTGCTATTTCCTAATCGACAAATTAGGTTAGGCTTTTGGCACTGGACCTGCAACCTTGCATGTGTCTAGTAGACACTTCAAAGGATGAAATCATATCACCTAGAATGACAGTCTGATTTCTCATAAGAGTTTGATGAGGATTACAAAATTTGGATTATCACTTGCACCAAAACATAAAGTTGAATTAAGGTTACAATCATCGAATTAGGGTTACAAATCTAAACACATATATATATATAGTATTTGCTTCCAAGATCTACTTAACATAAAGGATGGTAACAAGACAAGATCACTGCATCTACCTGCAATGTGGCATCAGTTAATTCTTTCTTATTAGAGACATCAGTATACCTGTGAATCCATGAGAAGCCACAAAAGTTCATGTGATGTGAGAGAAGACCTTTGGAAAAAGACTAGATTCTTATCCTTCTCTCTGTAGGTGTCCCAACTCCAGTCTCTCATCTGTCTTACTTTATGTCATCTAACCCACACCCACATCCATTTAATTCCATATATCTAAGACATTGGAAGATAAAAAGTAAGGGTAGTAGTAATTCCTTCTCATGGGACTCCAATTTATCTGATTGCACTCACATCCAGTGCTGGACATGAGACATAAAGAGGGGACATGGGACTTTCATCATAGTTCATCTGCCATTGAAAGAAAGAGAGGAGAAAGAAATGTGGCAGGCAGTGACCACACAGAATCCAGGATAGACAACAAGTAACATTTTGTCAGGCATTTAAAGTGGGAGTTTAACCTCATGTTGGTCTGACACTTTTTTGAGTGCTTGTCATGTGCATCAGTGCCAGCAAACTCCACCTAATATGTAACCTAAAGGAATCATGTGAGACACTTCATCCCAATGGCAGATAGATATGGCCATGATTTGTCAGCTTACACAATCTTTTATCAACATCTGCCAGCAATTTAGGGGACTTTTGTCTATTTATCTCTAAGGCTGCTGCAGCCATGAAAGCATTTACTGATCCACCTCATGAAGATGAGACTTTTCATTTCCTGAGAGGCAAATAAACCCAATGAGGCTTTCCTTCTCCACCAAAACCAATTTGGTTTTTGTAAAAGGCTGTGTACTAACTGAGACAGTCACCATGGTTGGTGGGAGATCCTCAAACTGTGTCTTGTTCCTTTTGGATGTTTACTTTCCATCTATCAAAGATCTGGCAACAAAATTCAATGCATGGAGCCTTATGGTGCATCCAACCAAGCATTTTGCTTGCTTTGCTCATTTTCTGGAAAGAAGTCTAAATGGTAGGTTATGAATTGTTTTAATTGTTGCATGAGGTGATTAGTTGAGTTAATTCCATTTTATTATTACTCTTCATTAAGAAAATATTGTCTCTATTGCTAACATTATGCATGTTTAGAATTGGTATAGAAACATTAATCATTATTTGTGTATAGTTTTTATTTATTTATTTATGTAAAGTATCTCTTAGTTAAATATTTACTATTTATGTAAGTCATATAGTTATGTATTAGTCTTTTTTTATTATCTTAGAATAAAAAAAATTAATTAATTGAAAAATTACTTAGAATAAGGTTATTCTTTACTAATTATCTTTATATTCCTACCTAACCTCTTCTAGAAAAAGAGGACTAACAACCAGGCCAAGAACCATATTGGTTATAAATGAGATTATTATTATTATTATTATTATCATTATACTATTTATACATTGAGTATGAGTTTATATTTTATGAGAAATACTTTAATCAGAACCTTACCAAGGATTGAAATAGAGAAAACTCCTCAAAGAGGAAACTAGTGATTATTATTACCTAAATAGGAGGCTATTGCTAATATTGTTGTTATTATTATTGTTGTGAGATTTGAGAAATAATGTACTATCTTAATCTCAACATTTTCATACATTATTTTCCAAATCTCAATTACTAAATCTCTGAGATGGGGTCTCAATCCAACACTCTTCCCATTATACTCCTTCCTCAAGTACAAGCTTGTCTCAGAATTCCCACTGACACTTCCCAGCCAACTCTCTCAACATCCTCCCACCCACTCCCCAAGAACACATCTCTTGAAGGTCCCCCAGGGACCATGTCACTTGCACCAACCTCACACTCCCTTCATTGCATTGCAGATCTCCTTTGCAAGGCCCAACCTCTCTCTCTCGCTCTTTCTCTGCAAGTAAAGGAACAGTGATCTTTGGAACATGGACTGTAGTGCTGTAGGTCCCCAAGATTGCAGTGAGAATCCACATTGGTCATCGTTCCATGCTTTCCTTCTCTAATCAATTCCACTTCCTCCTATAAAAATCCTTCCTTTTGCGTAATCTCTCCCTCCATTGTTCCTGGCCTGCTCGGAGGTGTCCATTGCTCCATGCTCCATGCCGCGTTGGATTGCAGGGGGAATCAACACTGGTCATTATTGCATGCGTTATTCCTGTAATTAATTCGTTCTTTTCTTATAGAAAAATCCTTCCTTTTATGTAATCCCTCCCTCCATTGTTCTTCGCCTGGTTTGAGGTGCCACTTGGTTCCTCGTTCTTATCCTGCTTTGGTCGCAGCCTCCAAACTCCACTTGCGGTTGCTTTAGCGTGTTCATCACATCCATTCTTTATTTGGTTGGTGACCTCCTTCCCTCTCTGTCATCGTTTTCTTTCGGCTTCGCTCTTGGCCATTTCTTCAAGGATTGTTCTGCTCGTTCCCGCTTTTCGGTAGAGAGTTCGTGGTTTTAACGACGCGTGGAAGGTTCCGCGTCGTCTTTTGACGGCCACCGTCCCTCCGGGAGTGGGTGACTCCGCTTTGTCGGAGTGGTTCGTCTGTTATCGCTTGTTTAGTCGCAAAGATTTGGTTTTTCGATCTCGGGAGGAGAGAAAGGGTTGCTGGTCGTCGTAAAAAATTGATTTTTGTTTGCTCTTTTGTGTCCCACAGTTGAGATCGGTTTCTTGCGTTGATCGAGGGCATATGATGGCGTTGCTTGCTGTGGCCGGATCGAGATGAGAGGTGGGGCGGGCGCTGCCGGGGCCGGCCAGAGCGAGGCCAGGCACCGATCGGGGGGAAGTCCGTGAGTGTCTCTGTTCTTGAGATGTTCAATTGCCTCGTGTTTCGATATAGCCATCTTGAATTCTTGCGTTCTACTGTCAAGTAATCATGAAATGCTTCCTTTTGCTCTGTTCTGTTCGTCGCTTCTTGTTTTGCCATCTTTGTGTTCAATGATTTGCTCAAGAAGGAAGTGTAGAATTGAAGTCGGCAGTGACTATTTCCCTTGGTTCCGATTAGTATATTCTGATGCTTTTGCTGCTATAGGATTGGAATTGGAGATAAACTACCATTTTAAGAATCAAGATTGACCCTAACAATGAATGCTTGCTGTTTCCGTCTTTGCTTAGCTTAGTTCATGGCTCTCCAGTTCATGTTTTCTTGGATTTATGCAATCATTCAGAAAAGAGATTTGAATCAAAATTTCTGAAGGAAGAATTCTTGGCTACGTTCCTATCATATGCTCCATAATCAGCTTCATCTGCTGTGTTAAATCTGCTCTTCTATTGTTGCAGAGTCATTTATCATTTTGATGTAGGTCTTCATCTGTTCTCTAGTTTCCTTGCATCATTGGATAGTCTCTTCTTCCCCTTGAACTGCTGATGCTCACCATGTCTTTGAGTTAGAAGCATGTTTCTGAAGGCTAATTTATGTTGCTTAGGTAAATCTGAATTTAATTCTATAGTCTAATCAATTAAGGAGGTTCTAAAAAGAATCGACTATGGTGGCACTTACAATGCATTTAAGTAAAATTAGTTTGAATTATACTATTTTCAGTTGTAGAATAATTGGATAGAGACTATATTAGCAGGAATGCTTTGGGACTAATCACATATGCTAGAATATAAAGAATGAAGAAAGTTCATCATCAAACATATAGTAGTTTGGCCATAAAGTCCTGTTCACAGGGAATCTAGCAATATTTGCTGCCTAGGCAGGAAGGCAGTGTCATCACTACAAACTATACCCTTTTTCGGCCACATCGACAGACACATGATGGAAAAACCTATAATTGCCAATATTAGATTTTGTGATACCATGTAACAAGGTTACATAATGTTCAGGTTTTTGTTGTGTTATTTTGGTCTATCGTAGATGGTGCTTTGTTTTTCAGGACATCTAATGCATGCTCCTAATTGAACCTTGATTTAAGGGGAAGTCGAAGGAAGAACGGCCGAGTGTAAGAAGCAACAAATCTAAACAAGGATGATGAAGGTTTAGATGAGTAGGCAAAATTCCATGTTATTTTGTAAGAAGTTTGACTAATTAATGGTAAAGAAACTAATTTTTGATTCGGAACAATGGCGAGTCAGGATGTATGAGTGTGTCATTGTGAGGTTAGCTGCCATCAACATGTCTTGTTACTGCATCATACTAGCTTCACTGCTGTCACCTGCTTCTCTAATTTCATGTATTCTGAATCTACATGGACCGATTAGATTTCCTAATTAGTCTTTCATCCTGACTTAGTGTCTGTGCAAACAAAAGGAGCTCTTGCAGAAGCAGTGACTTCAGACAAGCCGACAAGCCATTCAACAGTTTTTTTCCAGAGAGGAATTCATCCTGGAAGTTGCACACATTGAAACTTGGCTTGATACTCATTGTATTTTGCACCTTTTTGACCTTTCTCCACTCTCCTGCGGCTTATCATAATGATCATTCGTTGCATGCTGGCTCTAGGTAAGTGCCTTTTCCTGATCTGCTTTTCATTGCTGGACTTTAATCATCACACATGTTCTGTGCTTGTTTTCCACAAACAGATGATCATATTCCATGACTTTTTACTGTTTCTGCTGGGAATCTTAGCTTATGCTCGTCAGAAATGCCATTGCAGGACCAGGTTTAAGGATGTTGGATGGTTATGGGACAAATCCAAACCTGATCCGCGGTATGTGTCGCATTCGAATGTTGATTGGGCTCAAATCATGATGTGTGTGGCACAGATGGATGCCAGTAAAGGAAATCTGAAAATTGGCTTACTGAATTTTAACATTTCTGAGATCAACCAGTGGCGCCAACTCTTACCGAACGCAGGGATTTCTGTCATCCAACTTGATTATGCAGAGAGTAAGATTACTTGGGAGGTCCTTTATCCTGAATGGATCGATGAGGAAGAAGAATCCGAAGTCCCCTCTTGTCCAAACCTACCTGAACCCAAGTTCTCTAAAGGCCTCCATTTGGATCTCATTGCAGTCAAGCTTCCTTGCAGTGGCTCAGGGAGCTGGTCAAGAGATGTTGCTCGATTGCATTTGCAGCTTGCAGCTGCGAAAGTCGCTGCAGGGTCTCCGGCAGGCCGCCACCCTGTTCATGTACTTTTCGTGACCGACCGTTTCCCTATCCCGAACCTTTTTACGTGCAAGAACCTCGTCATGAGGAGAGGAAATAATTGGTTGTACAAACCAGACTTGCATCTGTTGAAGGAGAAGCTACAGCTTCCTATCGGATCATGTCAGCTCGCACTCCCCCTCGAGGCAAAAGGTCAGTATGATTCTCATTTCTTTTCTTTAATTTGCCTTTTTATTTGTCAGGTTTTTCTCAGATTAAAAGTTTAGGACTTGGCAGTTGAAAGGCTCATCAATTTCTCACTTGTACTTCCAATTAGCATCATTGAATCTGTAGAACCTAAACATGTTCACCTTCGACTCATTGTGATAACAGAGCGGCCGCAATCTGATACTCCTCACCGAGAAGCATATGCCACCATACTCCACTCTGCCAATGTTTATGTCTGTGGTGCCATTGCAGCAGCCCAAAGCATTCGGTTAGCAGGATCAAAGAGAGACCTAGTGATCCTCGTTGATGAAACAGTCAGTGATCACCACCGAGGCGGTCTCGAAGCTGCAGGATGGAAGATCAAAACTATCACAAGGATCCGAAATCCCAAGGCCGAGCGTGACGCTTACAACGAGTGGAACTACAGCAAATTCAGGCTTTGGCAGCTCACGGAGTATGACAAGATCATATTCATCGACGCAGACCTTCTCATCCTACGAAACATTGATTTCTTGTTCACTACGCCTGAGATCACCGCCACAGGAAACAACGTGACGTTCTTCAACTCGGGCGTGATGGTTGTCGAGCCTTCCAACTGCACGTTTCAGCTGTTAATGGATCATATCAACGAGATAGAATCCTACAATGGTGGAGACCAAGGTTACTTGAATGAAATCTTTACATGGTGGCACCGTATACCGAGGCACATGAACTTCCTGAAGCACTTCTGGTTCGGCGATGAGGAGGAGATCAAAGCGAAGAAGATTCGTTTGTTTGGCGCTGATCCTCCGCTTCTCTATGTTCTTCACTACCTGGGCCTGAAGCCATGGCTGTGTTTCCGGGACTATGACTGCAACTGGAATGTGGACATAATGCAGGAGTTCGCGAGTGATGTCGCGCATGCAACTTGGTGGAAAGTGCACGATACGATGCCGCAACACTTGCAGAGCTTCTGTCTTCTAAGATCAAAGCAGAAAGCTGGACTGGAGTGGGATCGGAGGCAGGCGGAGAAGGCAAATTATTCTGATGGCCATTGGAGACGAAACATTACCGATCCTCGTCTAAAGATATGTTTCGAAGACTTCTGCTACTGGGAGAGCATGCTATGGCACTGGGGCGATCCCAACTGGTTTGATAATGACACCACATCTAATCCCACACCAAAATCATAATCTTCCATTGTTCTTGCTTTGCCAATCTCGCTGAATTCTTTTCTCCGATGGACATAAAAGTTCTTAGAACTAGGCTGTTTAAGAGCTTCACAGGATAGATGATGCTCTGCAAATAATATATACGTATATATAGAGAGGTGAACATCTTCTTTTTGTTTACCTTGATATCATGCTTTGTCATGTTCTGTGGAGTATTAAGCTCCGTTTTCTGCTGTGGGTAATCTTGTATTGGTTTCACGAACTGTTTTGTTCTTCATGTCATTCCTATCTTTGAGTGAATTGAGCAGCGAAGACATGCAACAGAGTTGTAGCTGGGGAGAAGATGACAACACCTTACCTCTCATGGGCATGTGATTTCGAAATCCATGTTCTATCTGCCCCAAAATTGGCCTCAGAACATGCAAAAGCCTGAACACATCCCAACATGGAATAATGGACGGGGAATTCCAGTTCAGGGAAGGAAGAAACAGAGTGCTCTTTCCACTACTGTGCTACCACTTCAAGACAGAGAGTCTAAACTTGGATGCACTGCCACCCGAACATACAAAGTGCATTATTTCAGCTGACAGATGGTGAGCAGCTTCCAAATCAAGACAGAAAAAGACTTAGATTTTGGGAATTCCATGCTCAAGTCAAGGAAGGGATGGTGACACATGGTGGTGGAGCTGCAATGACACCTGCTTCTTAACCCCCCTGTTACATGCGAATGACTGTGACACATATCCGATTCCCCTAACACCCTTTCTTTATGTAACAATGCAGCTCCTTCCTCTTCTTGACCGTATCCAAGTTCTTTGCTCCTCCTTTCATGGCTATCTTAACACCACCATGTGTCCTCATGTTGTTCGTTCCATCGGTCATGGTTCTCATCTCCTCGCTCCGAGGGTTTTCTGTGGGTGAACTCGAGGTCGGATTCTACTCCACCTCTTGCCCAAATGCCGAGGAAATTGTTCGCTGGGTAGTCGCCGAAGCTGCAAATTCTGACTCTGCCATTCCTGCAGCCTTGCTGAGGCTCCATTACCATGATTGCATTGTTCGAGTACTCCGCTCTTCCACCTTCGTCCTTTTTACTGCTTGTGATTGCTCGAGCATGAGCGTTTCTTTGTTTCCATCTGTTTGTGTTCGAGGGATGCGATGGATCGATACTGATAAGAGACCCAGATGACGCCAGCCTAGAGAAGAAATCGTCAAACCACGCCGGGGTGCGCGGCTTCGACGTGATCGACCGAGCGAAAGCCAGGTTGGAAGCCGAGTGCGAAGGCGTCGTCTCCTGCGCGGACATCGTCGCTCTCGCAGCCCGCGACGCCGTCTTTCTGGTACAGACTGCAAGCCGAATGAATCATTGGGTGACGTTTCGCCTTGCGTCGAGGTTTCATGGGAAATCTTGCTGTGCATGAAGCAGAGCCGAGGGCCGTACTACGATGTCCCGACGGGGCGAAGGGACGGCAGAGTCTCCAACGTCTCCGACGCCTCCCACATGCCGGACATTCGCGAGTCCGTCGCAGTCCTCAAAGCAAAGTTCGCTAAGAAAGGCCTCTCGGAGAAGGATCTGGTCCTCCTCAGTGGTAATCGATCGACTCCTTCCTCTCCCATGCATGCGGCACGATCGATCCGCTACCTCGTTCCATCTAATCTGCAATGGCGTTCTTCCAGCGGCGCACACGATCGGAACGACGGCGTGCTTCTTCCTGGAGGACAGGCTGTACAACTTCTTTTTAGGCGGCGGCTCCGACCCCTCGATCAACCCCCATTTTCTGCCGGAGCTGAAGCTGCGCTGCCCGGCGGGCGGGGACATCAACGTCCGTTTGCCGCTCGACCCCGGAAGCGAGACGGTGTTCGACATGCACATACTCCGGAACATCCGCTCCGGCCTCGGGGTGATCGAATCGGACGCCAAGCTCTACGCCGATGCGTCGACGAGGGCCATCATCGACTCCTACTTGGGCTCCCTAAGTCCAGTGCCGTCCTTCGACAGGGACTTCGCGGAGTCCATGGTGAGGATGGGAATGCTTGACGTGCACACAGGCTCGCACGGCGAGATCAGGCGCGTCTGCTCCAGATTCAACTGAGCTCTCCGTCCTTTTTTGTTTTGCAATGCTCTGTGAAAAGGGACGTGTGCGGTGTGCGGTGTGCGGTGTGCGTATAATGGCATTATAGAAAATAGGCCAACATATCAATAATATACGTTTAATGAGTTTGACGAGAGCTGAGCGAGAGAAATTATGACACCCAATTTAATTTCTTTTTTTGGGTTAGAAATCGAAGTAGATTGAATTAATTTATAAGGTCACATATCTACTTTAACTCAAATGTTTGGATACATCAATCGAATAAATCGACGAGGGCTCATATTATTGCATGAGACGTCTCCACCGAAGTCATTTCACCTTGACGGTGCTCCTGTGTCTCGATCCAGCGACCAAACACGCCACCTGGGGGAGGAATGGGATTGCGTCACACGTTCTTTGCGATGGCCCCGCTTCATATACCCAATAGGAAGACGTCGTTTCCTGGTTGGTGGTGTAGGCCCGCCTGAGGATTTCTTGGCCGACGAGCCGCGTCATTTGCAACCTTGTCGTAACGGTTTGGGGTGAAAGCTGCGACCCGCGACCGAGCAACGGCGCGTCTTATCCGAAAGGGGCGAAGGAAGGAGAGGCGAGAAAGAACCGATGGTGGGGAAGAGACTCCAAGAACCCCCCAGTCCGTCGCGGTCCCGTTCCGACCCATGGCTTCTCTTCTCTCGTCTTCTGCCACTCTCCACCACAACTCCCTCTCCCTTACCTCCCCCTCCGCCGCCGTGGCGAGGGCTGGGCCGCATCGGCTGCCGCGGATTAGGGCCGTCAGCTCTGCCGAGCCCCAGAAGGAGACGCCCGCCAAGAGCTCCACTGAAGCGACCAAGACGCCCGTCCCCACGCGCTCACCTACTTCCTTGCCCAAGAAGCCCGTCTATTCGAGTATTCTCCTCTTCCGTCCTCTATCTCGTCAAGCCGATTCTTGGATTTTAAGATAAACCCTAATTTTCGAGATGAAAAATAGTTCTTAGCATGGATCATGTCTCTTCTCCGCATACGTGAACAATGTTATGCTGCAGACGATTTTCTTCGATAAAAAGATGTGATTTTGAGGATCGGAAGATAGTTGGTTGAACTGTCAGCTGAAGTCTGAAGATTAAATTGGTTTGATTAAAATTGATAACTGGCTTTGTTCTGGAGAATTTATATCCTTGATTATATTGAAAGAATCTGTTTTTCTAGTCCACATTCGTTTTTGTCATGATAAGCCAACATGTTGAAATATTCTACTGAAATTAAGCTTGTTTAAGTGTAGAAAATAATATCAGTTGAAAATTCTTACAAAAAATATCTCGATGGATGATTGGTCATGGAAAGAAGTTATGATTCTATATGAAAGCAACTATGTTTCCTCTTCAATTGCTGTGGGAGGGATGAAGTAGACTTTGCTCATTGTTCTTTTCTTGCAGTGAAAAAAGGGCAGATTGTGCGAGTGGACAAAGAGAAATACCTAAATAGCATCAATGTGAGCCTGTTCTGACATGCACTCTTCCTATCTGTGCCATTATTATGTTCTTTTTCTCCATTGTTATTTTGTTTATGAATGAGCTTCTAAGAACAAATTCAAGTTTCCTGATTCTCCAGTTATCCTAAAAGAATATATTTTCTTTGCTCTCTAAGCCTCTCCTTGCAATGTGTCATACATCAGCATTGTTGCATCGGCATTAGCTTTCCAAACTCTATTTAGTTACAAAGTGGAATTCAATTTTAAAAGCTATGGTTTGTGCATGTTGATGGTAGATAGATAGTTGATGTGCAAAGATTGAGATAATGAGAAAGAGGTTTTAGGTCATGCATGCTGGATTGACATAAGTTGCATATTTTTCTTATATTATGCAGCATATAAGTAAGGGTTTGGTGGTGGTGAGCGTTGACTACAGATGAGCCACATTGTCTGTCACAGCACAAACAAGATTTACAAAGCCTAAAGAGAAAAAGCGTAGAGAGGACAAAGCACTAGGGGAACAGAGAGCACAATGGGAAGGGGGAGGAGGATTTGTACAAATTGGAGGGTCGATAGATTTTGACTATAGAATTAAGTCATGGAATAGGCTGGAATTTGAAAAGCCAAGCCCTATCTTAAAAGGAATAATCGAGACATGTTATTCAACTTATGAAGAGTGTCATTTGTTCCCTTTAGTTGTTTGTCTAATTTTGTTAGGATTGAGAGCTAGATTTGCTTCTGCTGTTTAATTTTGAACAGAAGTTGATTCAAATTTTGTCAGATTATTTTCACAGAGTGGTTAAAAAGAACATTTAGCTGCTGACTTGCTTATATCTTTATTGAAGTTTGTGTTCATTACATTACGTTCTGAGTGCTTATACTATCATAACAAAGTTGTCATATGGATAACCAGTTATACTTTACATTTCAGTATCTGTCTGTTGGCCACCCTCCTTATTACAAGGGATTGGATTACATATATGAAGACCGTGGTGAGGTGCTCCCCACTTTGTTACACCTTTTTAGTTGATATTGGCACATTCAACTTGTTTTTGTCTTTCTCATGTTTTATTTCCACTTGCGTAATCAATCCAGTAGTTGTGCTTTTTTGTGCTCATATTGTATTCTATCTCTTTGCTGTTTACTTTGTACTTTTAGGTCTTGGAACTCCGAATTTTCGAGACTGGGGAACATGCTCTTGTAAGTAATTCTCATTCTGATCCCTGCTTCTTCTTCTTTATTTACTACTCCAAAGATATCCTTCTTCCTTAATGATTTTATGCTGATGGGCTTGCAAAGGCTCCTCTGGAGGCTTTTTGTAATATTACTTTGTTCATTTCAATTTATTTTGGATTAACCTTCATAACAAGTCTGGCCAGCTTCCAGTTTTTCTACTGTTAGTCTATGTTGAATAACAGTCAAATTCTTGTGCTATATAGCTACTATAACCTGCCTCTTTCCATATGTTGCTGTTTTATGCTATCCCGAAACTTGTTTCCCTCTAAGTTTATTTGGAGCTTTCTTAAGTACGAAAGAAGTGCACATAGCCAACTATTGATGAGCCTAGAGTGGTGGAGATCTAGTTGCTAATACTATTGATTGCTCTGTCAAAGTGTTTTTAAAAGCGTTACGTGCCAAGGTCTCGAAACGCCCGAGGCGCTAGGTGCTCGCCTAGGCATCCGCCCGAGCGAAGCAAGGCACTCCTGAATATTATAATTAAAATAATATGCAGCTAAATAGAAATATGCTAAATACGTTTATGGAGACTTATGTTAGAATTAAACTGCTCCAAAAGTATCTTGTTAACTAGGAATGATTTGCTCCTCTAAGACATCATTAAGTAAAAGCTAAGGGAGTTTCATGTATAAATCGAAGTGCATATTGTCCATGGTGTTGTAGATACAACAAATATATTTAAATTGCTCCAAATGAGTTGCTGCTCATCCATTCACAATTTAATTAACTAGAAGGTGAGGGAATGGACGAAGCAGTTTAATTAACAGGAAGGTGAGGGAAGCAGAGGGCGGTGAAAGAAACTGCAGTTACGAATGAACGAAGCTGCAGCGGAGGACGAAGGCAGCAGATGATGTTGTTGATGACGGCGGACAGAGCTGCAGTGTCAGATGGAGCGTGCAAAGGTGGTGAGCGAAGGCGATGAAAGAGGCTATCGTCGGCGGCAAACAGAGCTACTACAGTAGCAGACCAAGCTATAGTGGTGGGTGAGGTTTAGGGTTTAGATGAGCTGTAGTGGCGGACGAGCTGCAGCGATGGACGAGTTGCAGTGACGGCAATCGAGTTGCAACGACGAACGAGATTGGATGAGGCTGCCGATGATGGCGGCCAGAGCGAACAAAGGCGACAAATGTAGGGTTTCATTTCCCCTTTGTTTTCTTTTACTGGGTCGGGCAAGGGAGGGGGTTGGACGGTGTTAGGGTAACTACGTTAGTTGGTTCGATGGAACCAACTTATAAGTCTAATCGAACCAAAGTTTGAACCCAACCAAATTTGGCTCGGGCGCTTGCCCGAGGCGCTTGACCCCTGGGCTCAGGTGAGCGCCCGAGTAGTGCTTCATTGAAGCGTTGCGCCTAGAGTTTCTGCAAGGCGCTCGGGCCTCACCTTGCCGGAGTGCCCAAGTGCCTTTTGAAAACATTGCTATTTCAAAAAGTGTCTGGTACTACTTTGAGCTGCGTTCTTTTATCCGAGTCCTTTGGTTTATGTTGGCCAAATGAGTCTTAAACCTACTAGGAATTAAGTTCATGAATCCATGGACTATACGTGTCCATAAAGGAAATACCTCGCATGATAGCTTCTCATATTCTGTGAAGTATATTTACAGCTTATCTTCACTTAAACGAAGTCCTAGAGAAATCTATGGAATTTTATAGCAGTAGATAAGCAACTAAAGGCATTGTAGGAAATAGCAGTAAAAAATCTTGTTGAGTTTTTGTAAGTGTTGTTTAAGTTTCCAGTATTCTGCATTTGATTACTGTAACTGAACTAAACTGCTCAAAATCTGCTCCTTTTCCATTCTGTTTATGGCCTTTTACTATACCTTTCTCTGATATATACCAAGGTTCGCCGTATCGTACCGTACCAGTGTTTTGACCCGGGCTCGATACCGGTATGGTACGGTGTACCGAGCGGTACACCCAGCTACAGTGTGCCACAGTGTGCTACAGTGTGCTACAGTGTCGGTACGGTATAGTGCGGTCCGCGTACCGTTGGTCTGTCGGACCGGTACGTACCGCCCGTACCGGGCGGTACAGTCCGGTACGGCAAACCTTGATATATACTACTTGAGTTGTAAATGAATACTTCAGTTGAAAGCCTGTTTAATGTTTTGCTTGAAAAATCACTTGTAGCTTATAGGGTTTGACATTTATATCATCATACTGTCACGTACTTAGCTGAGATTGCCTAAGGTATGCGGCACCCAAACAATATTCATCCACAAGGGTCATCTTAGACCTTAACTTCGTGCAATCCACAAAGGACTTGCACAAAGAAGAAAAATGTTAGAGAAACGGACATGTGGGTAATAAGATAACTAGGATCGCAAGAAACCCAAAGCAATTTGCTTTTACTCGACACAAAAAGCTCTCGGAAATGGGTTGAATGACCTCACACAAAGGGGGGAGGGTTTGAAGGCAGGTGCATGCCCAATGTTCACATAGCACTTTCGTCGAACAGAATGCGGGCACACTAAAGATGTTGCGCTACATCTCAGACATATAACCAAGGCCCCATCAGGTCTAATGCTACCCAGGGGGTTCTAGGATGCTGAGAACATTTCGCACTGTAAGAAGATCAGCTAGAAACCAGCTTATGGCACCTAAGAACTGGTTTGTTTTGGCCATTTTCCTCTCCGTGTGACGCCGCATAGTTAGAAATATTCCGAGTTCTACAAAATAGAAAAAAATAAAACAAAAAAATCAACAACAAATCAAAATGAGGTTGATGGGTACTTTCTACCCTATACATGCTACCTACAAGAAAACACTTGAAAACACTAAAAAAACAATGGGAAACAAGAACTGAAAAGTGTTATGAGCATGCGTTAAAAATCTTGACTTCATTGCTCCATGATGGTGCATCCAAGCTATATCAATGATTGATCATATATTCTTGAAGCTTTTTGACCCAATCCTGCCAAAAGTTATGGTTGGTTATTGAGGTTCATGGAAAAAAAACTTGTCACCTTTCTTCTCTTTGTATTATATAACTCAATCAAGTGTTCTTGTCACAATCCAACCTGATGGGATAACTAGCCTGTCGAACATCTTGACCGCATTGCTTCATGATGGTACATCCAAGCTATATCAATGATTGATCACATATTCTTGAAGCTTTTTAATCCTGCCAAAAGTTGGAAAAATACTGATCACCTTTATTCTCTTTCGATTATATAACTCGGGCCAAATTGTTTGAGGTTCATGGAAAAAACACTTGTTATCTTTCTTCTCTTTGGATTATATAACTCAAGCAAGTGTTCTTGTCACAACCCGACTTGATGGGATAACTGGCCTGTCGAACATCTTGATCGCATTATTTCATGATGGTACATCCAAGCTATATCAATGATTGATCATATATTCTTGAAGCTTTTTAATCCTGCCAAAAGTCGAAAAAATATTGGTCACCTTTATTCTCTTTGGATTGTATAACTCAATTCAAAATGCTTAATTGACATCCTCGTTAAGGCCCAATATAACGATGTGATAATTGACTTGTCAACTTCGTTTAGCCCAAACTACTGGTCAAATACTTAAGCTGAAATTGATAATAGTATACTTAGTAGATCCTTATAAGTGAATCTTAGTTTTACCCACTTTCGATGTGAGACTAATCGAGGTTTTACAGTTAGCGGTTCAAATCAAATCGATAAGGATCGAACTGAATCAAACCATTTTTTCGGTTCAGTTAAAGTAAGGTAGTCCAAACTGGAACCAATTTGGATCTACCTAACGTAACTGATTTAAAACCGGATAATCCGATTCGGTTAATCGGTTTATAATTTTAACTTAAAAAAAAATTTATTAAATGAATCGATTCAATTTAATCAAATCGAACCAGAATCTTGGTCTAATTGGGTGACACGACAAGATTTGTGAAATTGAGCCCATGTCATTTGTAAAATTGGGCCTTTGAGTTGGTTTGATTAATCGGTTTGAACCAGTTAATAGCTTAGGATAGTGAACTCAACCTGATTGATATCTTTGAAATTAAAATCGGTTCAGCTTGAACCAGTTAACCGAACCACAGAAGAGTACCCTCAAATCAGAACTGTTTATAGCCTTCAAGATGGTGAATCGGTTTGGACCAAACCAGTTTGGTTCAGGTTTTGTTCCAGTTGGATTTGATTTTCCAGTTCAATTTGAACACCCCTAGTTACAATTCTTCTCAAGCTTGAGGCTATCTGAAATTTTATAAGTAATGCTCTAGTCTAGTTTGGTCTGATATACATAATGCTGAAGATTATCAAGCTGATTGTAGTCAAGTCATGTATGGCTTTGCTTGAAATTAGGCTTGATCTTTATCAAGCTAGTTAGCTTGATATGCCGTTCTAGTTTTTATTAAAATCATTTTGAGTTTGATCAGGGACTAATTTGATTGAACCAACCACTGGTGCCTTCTCCAGATATGATTGCTTAAGAATCAATCAAGAAGTCCAAGTACTAGCGCCAGTTGAAGTCTGGTTTAGTTTTTCTGTCACATGTTGCTAGTTATGAAAGTCATGGCAAAACCTCATCAGATTCAGCTTTTCTATAGTTGGCCTTTTACCTTGACAGCATAATACTTTCACTGTTAATAAACCTTCTGCCATTGGCTTGTTTGTGTAACTATGATTTTTATTAATGATGCATCTAAATCTATCATTCAAATGTATCTTTTGTTCGATCAGATCCTATTCTTCATCAGTACTTCCTTTATTTTGTTTTAATGATAAGTAACTTCAATCTCGATATGTCTGCCACTAGAGAGATTTCCTTTTTTGGCCAATATATGGTGTAACCAGAGGCTGGAATTCAATATAATTTCAACTTTTTTTATTTCTAACCACAGGTTGCTTGGGTAGGGATTCCTACTGCACCTGCATGGCTACCAACAGACATGCTTATCAAGGTTAACGCTTCTATCTAAAACACTTTTGACACTATTCACGTTGTAAGATTACCGGCATGTGTTGAATGTTCAGTGAAATTGGGGAGGACATACTGTAGGGACTAACTAGAGGAATGAACAGTATGTTATTACTGAAAGAAGCAGGAGAATGAGCTCAAGTGATTATATATCATCCACACATATATCCCTCACACTTATAACATCATTTTTGCAGTCGGAGAAACTCGACTACGAGAGGATGTGACCTGGGAGGGAGCTTCATCCTTATGTAGTATATTTGCAGAGATCAATGAAGTCATTCACACCAAAGTTGTTTCTTGTTTTTCTTATATGTTCAATGACACATATTTTGCAACAAAAATATTTGTTCCGTGAACACATTTTCGTTTGTGGTTTCGCACAGTGCTGTCTGGTGTGGGTAGTCCAATTCAAGTTTGGCTGCCTGCCTTTCTTCGTCAATGGGACAACTCAGTGTGTGTTCGTCGAGATGAGTTTCTTCGCATCTAATGTGGACTAAACCAAAACTCAGGTTTGGCTCGGTTTAATTTATCGAGTCAATTGGTAAGATTTGTCGAGTCATTCCTAAACTTAGAGGTGGCCGGAAATCGAATCCTAGTTGGGTTCGCACCACACCATAAATAGTTCTGAGAATAGTAGAATTGCTCGATACAAAACCGATTTACCTGCAATTTTTTTTGCTTCTCCAAACTCGAACTTAACATATGAAAATAGTTGTTATTAATTTTCTTAATCGACTAACCTTTGAAAGAATAATGATAAATAATATTTAAATTCGACTTAAGCGAGTATCCGACCGCTGTAGTTTTACCCAACTGTTTCTAAAAGAAAAATAAAAAAAGGAAAAGACATAAAAAATTAAGAGAAGGGAAGCCTTTCGTATTGTGGCCTCTTTATGACTCGAAGCCCCTTTGTTTCCGGAGCCTCGCTTTGTTTCTCCGCTTTGCCTCCCCTATCGGACGTCGCAAAACCATCGCGGCCGCCTTCGATGGGCTCGTCCTCCTCCCCCAAAGCCCCCGAGAGCCTTAACCGAGAGAACCACGATGATGGCTCCGCCGCCTCTTTCTTCGACATCTATGGACCTGACGTAAGCATCCTTTGTTCTCTCTCTCTCTCATCTTCGAAAGCATGATCTCTTGGAAACCTAGGGTTTCCCTGCGTGCCGAGAGTTTGTCTTGCTTGTTTTTTTTTTTTCTTTCTTGAAGTTGTTTGAAGAAAGCTGTGACCCTTTTGAATCTCCCTCTGGTCATCGTTGTAAGTGGTGTGTGATCAGTCAAAGATTGGCTGAAGCGAAGCCGGAGTACCCCTGGGATGCGTTTACTGAGGTACTCCGCGACCAAAGTTGGATTTTTGGTTTCCTAGTAATATGGAATAATTTTTTACTGAATAGAATGTGACTATTGTGGATTCAGTTTTGAAGTCCCATGAGATGCAATGCTTGCAGTTAATCCGCTACCAGACATGGGATTTTGCCTGTATCTGTTGCTACGTATTCCATTGTCATCGACTGTCTATTGTCTTGGTTACCGAAGACTCATATTTTACCTTTTGGTTTAGTATAAGGGCACAACACTCCTGCTAGGTGCAGCTACTGTCTATGCCTCTGTCCCAGGAGAGCCATCAAATAACTTTTTAGGTCAACCCAAATGTAATTTCCATGTCAATACTTTGGACATTTCTGGTTTAAAGCTAGTGGGGGATCAACCGACTCTTTCAAACAAAATGTTCTGTCTATATCCTTGGTCCTTAAATGACTTGAGCTGTGTTGCGAATGTTAACTTATTTTAAATATTTGTTAGTTTGAAGAAGATGATGATGCCGACAAAGTTGGCATATAAAGTTGCATTGTCAAGTAAATAATTTAATTTCTATTTAAAACTATGTTTTTTTATAAATTGCATGATGTTTCTATCTAATTATTTGGTGATCTGATGTGCAGTTATCCTGTTTGTGTTTAATATATGTTATGGATTATGTCTTGCAGGGAAAGGCTGATGTTATATATAAAACCCCTGCAGCTGATTCAACTCTAAATCTTCAGGTTATGTAGTACTTTTTTTTTAATGAAGTTTCTCGCTCTATTAAATTTTGACATGTGTTTCTTGTGAAGCAGGATATTCAAGGGCTTGTAACCTGGGTCATTGGTGATGGTCTCATGCCATCCTGGGTTTTTGTCAAGGTACAAATGCTTTGTCCTTCTTACTATGATGATGTCTAGTATATGTTTTTCAACATGTTTAACTCCTATAATTTAATGGACTGTAAGACTCTCACCCTTTTACCTTATGTATTCAGTTGAAATTGATAAGAGGCCAAATTTGTGTTACTTATTAGCTGTTCCCAATAAACCATGATTTATTAGCTGTTCCTATAATTTAATGGACTGGAAGACTCTCACCCTTTTACCTTATGCTTGTGAGGTTTTTTTCCTATAAATATCTTTGGTAAAAAAGGAATGTTCTTTGTCTTTCATGAGTCCATAATTTAATCATTGAAATCTTTTGTTGCACCTGCTGCTCACATCTTCTTGCCTTAGTGATGGATAACATTGTTGCCTAATCCGCATTCAGATCTCAGTCGGATATTATTTGGATGAAATGGTAGTGCATTATAAAGGCTGGTGTCTGCTTATTGTCGTAGTTGAGGAGTTATCTTTGCCAGATGTATCACTAACATAGCACAATATGATACCTTCTGGTTCATCATTGAATGTATAGAGTCCCTATGGATAAACCCTTTCTTGAGATTCAGCAGTGGGATGGAAGAACTCCAATTTTTTTGTGGTTTATGTTTCATGGACATGTCAGAACAAGTTTAGGGATAGGAAATGCTGGAACATGATCACAGATTGAGGTTGTTGTGAAAATTATGTGATTTGGTTATTAATTGTGTGATTTGATTAAGAAATTTTGTCCTTATGCTTATTTGTTTGAAAATTGTATTTTAGAATGAAAACTCAATATTCATGGTGATCAACAATATTCCGTTGGTCTGTTTCTCATTGATTATCATTCAACTAAAATGTGGATTCATATTCAATGACACTACCAAGGATGTATTTGTTACTTGCATTTGTCAATGTGTTGATGTCATTCATCTTTCTAGCTCTTGTTGTTTCATCTGCTCACGCTAAAAACCTTCTTGTCTGGCGAAACATCGACCACCCTTATGCTAGTTTTTTAACTGCCCTAATGCCATTCATTTGCAGTCAAGTACTTGTATCATGACTGATTTATTTGAATAACATGTGATGCAGTTCTTGTGTCTTTAGTAGCACCTAATCAATCTCTTTATTTTTCTCAGAACAAGCCACTTATACAGAAAGTCATACTACTCTATATTCCAGGCCTGGATGCAGCTTTGTACATGGAAAACTCTGGCCTACTTACTGGTCTAAGGGACAGTTGTGGTGCTCCCAAGCCAGCATTGGCTTTAAGGTCTGTGGCTGAGTATTAGTTTCTTGACTTGCTTCTGGAACATTTCTGTCAGCACATGAGCTTATGTTTATTGTTTTAAGATACTTGCTGGAACATAGACATCAGTATTGTTAATTTACTATGTTAGATGTCAGTTGTGTTTCAGATGAATTGCAAACAATTGATGCGCTTCTAACATGCAAAGTGAAAAGAAAGCGTGATGAGGTTGATTTAAAACCCAAGACATCTGGTCAAACTTTCGAACAAGGTATGTATAGATCTCAGTGACGTGATGCATTTGATGTTGGCGAACACTCCATATGACATGGGCAATGAGAGTTTTGCTTGATAGTGCATTTGGCTTTCCATTCTTGAGTGTAGTATGGCATGGACCCTTCATGCTGATGGCACACGACATGTTACAGCGTGGCTGGAAACTTTCCAAAATTTGAAAATCTACTGCTTAGCAAATCCTAAATTGTTACTGTTAAATTACGTTTGTGCCCAAACCGAGTACTTGTGTTGTTAGAACTAATTCACATGTGTTAACCTTTCCATTATGTTAAGTAGATTCATCGACTTCTTTTTTTGCTTTTAGTCTGATTCTTAAACCCATCGTTTGATGAAATCTAAATGTCTAATTAGAATTTCATTTTCTTTGTGGTATTACCCAACAGTGCAATTTATGCAATCTATTATATTCAGTTCATATGTCTAGTTGTCTACAACATAAATTTCGTTATATTCTTAAACAAATAATAACTATGCTTCTTGCAGGAGAATTATTTGCTCTGGAAAATTTAAGGGAACTACCTTTTCCTATCCACTATTATACCCTTTCCAGAAAGGAACTTGAGGATAATGGATATATCTTGAATCAGCCAGGTAGTTTGCTGATTTATATATTTCTTAGTCCTTCTATTAGTTTGTGATGCTAAATATATTATGCAGGTGTGATCGCCACTCTTCCTTCTCCTTCAGGGTCCCCATTGCATGAAATTCTTGCACTTGACTGTGAGATGGTAACATTTACTAAAAATAATGTTTTAGATTGAATTTATTCATTACAAACTTCTAGTGGATGCTGCTCATAAGCTTATCAGATAACATTCTATCATCTTGAGGTGTGTTTATCCTCCATTGTAACTTAATGCTTAGTTATTATGTTGTAGGAACCTTATCAAGAAGAACCTCAGCGCAAATTTATAACCCATTACAGATTTTTTTTACTAAGCAAAAATGATCCTGCGAACTTAATGAGTTGAAGATTATGTACCCACCATTTGTTTAAAGGAGTTGGTTGTCATGTTTAAAGTGCTCCTTTTTCCTTGGATCAGATAAGGATTATAGGATTGAGACTGCTGTTATGTAATGCTAGGTTTGCGTTCTTTGTCACATTATGATATATGAAACTATTTTTATATTGTTTTACCTGTAGAAAAAAAAAAGTTAGTTAACAAACAAATCTGTTACGATATAAGAGACCTTGATTCTAGACCCAGAGAAGGTCCTGATCCAAGTATAGGCACTGCCATTCCCTAAGTAAATAAACTTGGTTGAGATTATGAGTTGGATAACAGGCCTCATGCATGGATGGTATGCAAAGGGATTCAAGGTATATGAAACATATTTCAAAATAAACTGATGGGAAAGATAGTCAGGAACTTGGATTAGTGAAATGTGGGTATGGATGAGTTTGAGATTGTCAATCAAATGTTCATAAGAATAATGGAATATTAGAGGTTGCATAGAGATTGAGAGCCAAACAATTAAGAAAACTAGCAATATGATTCTGGAAATAAATTTGAAAGTTAAGAGTTCAGATGAAAAAAGATGATAAGGGATAAAGGGCTGAACTTATTATGGTTGTGGACTCACTCCATATCGCCCCTTTGTGCACATACAAAATCTACAGCCTCAGACCATATGCCAAGAAGGAAATTTTCTTAGATTAATTTCTTGTAGTTGAATGTTTTGTTTCATTAAGATAGGGTGTGTTCATATAGGCTTACATGACAAGGTATTTCTTTAAGATACAGAGTGTTCATAGGGAGCATCCAAATCCTATATAACGTGACAGATATTTTAAAACTTGATTCCTAGTAATTTAATTATCCTTTTAGACTAATTGTATGTTTTTTTTATTCTTATAATATTTATTTGTAGGGTAACTTTCCTTTTATTTCATGTGTTTCTTTTGAGACTTAATAACTCTCCTAATTTCATAATTTAAAACTGACACCTTTCATTTGTTGGTGTTAGTGCGTGACTGCAGAAGGGTTTGAACTCACAAGAGTTACACTGGTAAATGTTGCAGGAGAGGTAGGCAGTTTGTTCCCTTTTCAATTTTGCTCATTAAGTTTAGGTAATATTGTTTTTTTTTCATATTGTAGCACCTTCTATACTTGGCTGGACAGTTATTTAACAACCATCCAATAATTGTCTAATTATGTGTTTAATTGTGGATAAGCTATTATTTATGTAAGTTTCAAGTCTTAGTACTGGAACGATACCAGTCAGACCGGTAGTGGTCAGGTTTGTACCAGCATACAATGGGTCCATATGCTGGTGTACTGGTTGGTATCATGGCTTTGATTTGTCTGGACTGGCTGGACCATAAAAAGAAATGAACCCAGTTTAGGGTTTTTCAATGAATTCTACATTGTTAGAGTCAAAATCTACTAATTATATGGGTCGATTTTGACTATGAAAACAATGAGTGATGAGTCAAAACATGTTTAACATGTGGATTACAAATTGTATTCAGAGAAAACATACATAGAAGAATTCTAAACATGGACCTAGGCTTCATCTATGCGGATCTAGCCTTTTGAATCTAGGCTACAATTTTGTGAATCTAGGTCAGATCTGCGAGGATCAAGACTTGATTAATATCGATCTAAGCTAGGTTTTCATGGATCTAAGCTAGAGATGATAGGATCAAGCCTAGAATCTTGTGGATCTAGGCGGATGAAGCCTTGATCCTCTCAGATCTGGTCTTGATCCTCATGGATCTAGCCTATATCTGCAATGTTCACAGCTTGATCCTCATGGATTTAGCCCTGAATCTGTTAAGGGAATCATCTAAAACCTAGCCCTAGATTCATGAAATAACTGCAACAAACTAGATAGTGATTAGCTTGAAAGATAAATTGATCCTCATGGATTAACCTTTTTATAAAAGAAAACCCAATTTGGATCTCAAAATGAGACTTTAATTTGTTGAGATTGAGCTTTCCTTTGAGAAATCTTGAGCTTGGGATAGAATTTGAGTGAAATTTGAGTAGGATTGGGAGAGGGAATGAAGAGAGATGTAAGATGGGAGGAAAGGAAGGGAAAGGAGGGTTAAAAAAGTCAAAATAGACCCTTGATGAGTCTCTTCGGTTCCGATAACCCAGGGTAAGGTTATTGTCTGGTAGACCAGTTCCAACAGCCAAAAGCCCTCTTTTGTATTACCACCTGTTCTCAGTTTGAAGTGGTAAGTTTCCTTTTGGGTTTCTGCATGAGTTTAAAGAAGTTGAGTCAGTTCTACGCTTTCCAGCGTAGAAAAGGTGATCTAGCATTCCAGTTTTGTTATTTATCGCCCATGTGTCTTTTCTCTTGCTGAATTGTAAACATCTAGGTCTTGCTTCAAAGAAAAATCTTGATTGGTTTTTGTCTGATTTTCTCTTTGTTGTTACATTAAATGAACATTATCTTCTGAATTTATTCCTTTTTTTTCTCCTTAATTTTTGGAGTTTCCAAGTAAATTCCATCTTGGGTGATGGATGACTGCATAACTAGTTGCACCCATGTTTATGTGGATTGTTGCTTCCACTCCTACTGATCGTGTTAGTTATGTAGTTGATCGTTGGGCACTCATTAGGCAATTTGATTAGAGACTCCAAATTCTAATTGGGAAGGTAAATTTTGTAGCTTTCTTAGAGTCTTTTTTAAAGTTTGCGTTGTCACACACTGAACGGGCATAGGATTTAACTGTCCTTTAACAACCTTTAAGACAATTCTGTTTGTTGCAGATGTCTGGCCCATTGTATTAAGCATAACTTCCTGCAAGATGTTTAAGAATTAGTGCTGACCTTAAAATTTTTATTTTAGCCAAAATCTATTAGATGAACTGACTTTCTTTTTGCTATATATTATAGATATGAAGGATCTATACTTGGAGGCTTTCCTAAATAGAGTTACATTAACTTTTTTTTTTTCTTGTGAGAATGATCTTGATTTTGATGAGTAATAGTGAGAAAAAAGTCAAAGGGATCGTATGTTAAATGTTTTGTTTGTTCTGAAGTTTGTTCTTACGAGTAATCTAACATGGAGCTATTTGTAAAATTTGCAATATTCAAATTTTTAAAACTGACTGTTCAAGAGTCAAAACACAAAATCTGAGGGGTCACTGTTTCTGCCGAACTTTTGCCTATGTCGATATTCATGCTGAATGGCATAAAATGGGTACATTAATACAACTATGCTTCCCTTTTCTATCTTGTAGAGAATAAATAAAATAAAATTTCTTAAAATCTATGGTATATTAAAATGCCATTGTCTTCTTGTTATTCCAAGCACATGTATTCTATGTATAATGGATGTCATATGGATGCTTTATCCTTGATATGGGATTTTTCTTGTTTAGCCTTTAAAGGTTACCGTGAGTCTGTGAATTTATTTGAGCTTACAATATTTTCCTTGCAGGTGGTGCTCGACAAACTAGTCAAACCTTCCAACAGCATTCTCGACTACAATACTAGGTAAATTTAGATAAATTTAATTAGTAGTTTTCGTTCTTCTAACCAAATAATGCCATTCTTGCTTACTGGATATCGACTTATTATTAGAATGCATAGCTAGCTTTCAACATTATACTTGCTCCGTTTGACCAGTTTATTTATTGGTTGCCTTGTGATGGTTGGAAGATACAATTATTTCATGATTTCATATGGAAGGCTACAGTCTTGCAATTATCAGGAATTTAGATTAGACATGGTATATTTTGCAAGACACTGTTCAACCTATCCTAATGCTATAGTTAAGGGAGTTATGTTTTGTTTTTTTGGTTTTGATGCTATTTCTATGTGTGAATTGTCAGTCCTTATCTTGTTAACAAGGCTTGATGTATTGTTAATGTGTCACTCTCCAACTATAGTCACATATGTCAGATGTCTTTGAAGGATATTTACAGTTTCTTCCCAACAATAGATTACTTTTGGATTCCTTAGGTTATTCAACCAAATCTTCTCAGGTCTTGACAAACTAGTCAAACCTTCCAACAGCATTCTCGACTACAATACTAGGTACATTTAAGATAAATTTAATTAGTAGTTTTCCTTCTAACCAAATGATACCATTCTTGCTTACTGGATATCAATTATTAGAATGAATAGCTAGCTTTCGACATTATACTTGCTCTTTTTGACCAGTTTATTTATTGGTTGCCTTGTGATGATTGGAAGATGCAATTATTTCATGTTTTTATATGGAAGGCAATAGTCTTGCAATTGTCAGGAATTTAGTTTCATAGATATCTGGGCTTTCTTCAAGGAAATTAATTGTCTTCTTTCTGGATGCTGATTATCCGATCTGAAATAGTGTGCTGGGATGGTACATAGCTAATTCCTTAGATGTCTGACATGTACGAATATTATGTTGATGCTACAGTGCCCTTAGGTAGTCGCCGAGGGTCACATATTGTAATTGTGAATGTTCTTATATTTTTATGGCTGATCATGTACTCTGTTTATGTATTATGCCGCCCAGTGCACATCCACATAGTATATTATGTAGTAACTTGGTGTTTTATGATAAGGATAACGAATAAAATTAATTAATATTCGATAAATTATTTCTTATGCTAGTGACTGCCTACTTATGGAGTTTTATGTGCAGTATTTCTTTTCTATTGGAATGCATTGATTTTATTGCAGAAAAATGAGGTTTTAGCTTATGCAGGTACAGTGGAATTACTCGTGAGATGCTAAATGATGTGACAACCACAATCAAGGACGTTCAGGTATAGTGGAAATGCATATTCTTTTTTTTGTTTAATGGTTTTAGATATGCTTATATTAATTTTTTTTTCTTACTCTTTCTGCTTAATATGGTAATATATACTTGGTTTTTTGTTACCTTAACATAGGGTAATTCTTTTTTACTATAAGTACATTAGAAATTGATTTATCTGATGGTAGTTCTGATTTGTATCATCAGGAAGAGTTCCTTAAGCTTGTGCACAAAGAAACAATTCTTGTTGGCCATTCTCTTGAGAATGACCTTCTAGCATTAAAGATATCTCATGATTTGGTAATCGATACGGCTATTTTGTACAAGCATTCTCGTGGTGCTTGCTACAAGATAGCTCTGCGAGTTCTATCTAGTAGATTTCTTTCGCGACAGATTCAGGCATCAGGAAATGGACATGACAGTATCGAAGATGCAAGAGCTGCTATGGAATTAGCACTTTTGAAGATTAGACATGGTATGTTTTGCAAGACACTGTGATCAACCTATCCTAATATTATAGTTTAGGGAGTTATGTTTTATTTTTTTGGTTTTGATGCTATTTCTATTTGTGAATTGTCAGTACTTATCTTGTTAACAAGGCTTGATGTATTGTTAATGTGTCACTCTCCAACTATAGTCATGTATGTCAGATGTCTTTGAAGGATATTTACAGTTTCTTCCCAACAATAGATTACTTTTGGATTACTTAGGTTATTCAACCAAATCTTCTCAGGTCTTGACCTAGTTTCACCTTTTTGTAGTAGGAGGTATTCATGCACCATGCAGAAGTTCTATAAAGCACTACATTTTTTTCAAGCAGTTAATGTTCTTTTTAGTCTGGTTTTTAATTTTTTTTAATAATTATAAACCATGATATCAGGGAGTACAAGTTGGTATAGTACCTGGTATCCTAGTATTGTGACAGGTTGCTGAAAATGATATTAGAAGGACCATCCTAAGTGTCCATTGTCTTCCGTATTTCATTGAGAAACCTACTATCACACTAAAGACTGTATTCTTTTGTTCTAGATGCTGATGGCATATGCAAGTTGTCATGGTATTTGTTGTTTCTCCACTAATATGACTCAGTACATGATTATGATATCTGTTCTTGCTCTGACGTTTTATTCTCTAATTACACATTAGGGGAAATTAATGAACTTAAGGAACTTGGACATGGTCTGGTAAATAATCTTTGGATAACTGTTGCTTCTATTGCAACAGTTATGAACATGACTAGAAGTATCAAACCACCATTCAGATAGATATATAAACAAATGGACTGAAGCGCCTAGGGCTTTGATCATTTTGGAAATTTGGCATCTTTTAGCGCCTAGCTCCTTTGACAACACTGGGATAAATAGAAAAGGAAAATTGAGAAAAATGGTCCATCGTCTCATATTATGGAGGCTGTAAGATCAAAAGTTAGTGTGGCAATGACTAGAAGTATCAAACCACCATTCAGATAGATATACAAACAAATGGACTGAAGCACCTAGTGCTTTGATCATTTTGGAATTTTGGCATCTTTTAGCGCCTAGCTCTTTTGACAACACTGGGATAAATAGAAAAGGAAAATTGAGAAAAATGGTCCATCGTCTCATATTATAAAGGCTATAAGATCAAAAGTTCGTGTGGCAGTGACAGTGAAGGATGATCCCAAGTAACAGAGAGCAGCTTGATTTCTGGAGATTGCAGCAAACAGCTGTTTCTTTGTGCTGTATATCTAATTTGACTCATTGTACTGTTCCATTTGTTGTTTGAGCAAGTTTGATGTAGAATTGTGTTTTCCTTACAAGGTGGTGTCACTTGTACAATTGATTTCTTGGGAGGAACTTAGGATTAAGTAGTTCACGTGACAGCTGTACATCATTTTTAGGCCTCTATACCCTACTTGTACAATTTGTTTTTTGTAAACAGAAAATTGTTTGTGCATATCTGAATTGAGGATATATTTTTTTTTTGCTTGAGCAGTGAGACGGATGTAGAGTTTTTACTGTTTCATCAGCAAGGAATGGTTTTAATTACTGAAAGTGCCCTGTTTAGTTGGTTTGTCTGTGAGTTGATAGTCACCTGTACGCTTCAAATTTTTGGGGGTAGATTTGGGTTTATGCTGTATATGAGAGTTGCTAATTTGTACGTGGCATCTGATAAATCTTTGTTTTCATTTGGAAAGTAGAGTTGTACATGAAGAGCTGTCTTGTTTTTACCCTCCAGATATGGGGGGCTTTGAACTTTACTGTCATTTTATGCTTGGTGAGGGATGAGACAAGAAGTTACATTGAGATTGAGAGGATTGAATTGTCTTGATATTGCTGATTCTGAAGTTTGAGCTTTTGGTATAAAATATGAAACATTCACTTCATCCCCCAAAACTACTGAATTGCATAAATCGGGCTTTGTAGCTCTTGCAGTTTACTTCAAAGCAGTGAAAATGGTAAAACAATATCATGGCAACTTTTTTTTATATCCATGATCATCCATTTAGAATTATACATGCCCATTGTTGCATGACATACTCTTTCCTTGCTTTGGATTATAACATGAATCAGGCTTCTTTTGTGCTGTATCTGATACATGTTTATTCAAATATGAGTCAATCTTTCAGTGCCTTATTTTCTTAACTTCTGTTGCACCAGGACCTGATTTTGGCTTACCACCAAAATTCACTCGAAGCAAGCTGGTTTCTGCTTTGCATCAGAGTGGGAAAAGTTGTTCTCTCGTTGATGATGTATCGATTCTGAAAAGATATTCTGATGAATCATGCAATTCAATTCCAGTATTTTCAGATTCTGAGGCGCTTTCCAGAGCTATAAAAGAGGTTCAAAATGTTTTAACTCTTTGAATCAGCTTTCTGAGTTGCTTTTTATTAATGATCAATTGGTTTTGAATATGAACTTTTATTCTTAATGTAGGTAAAAAATGAAAAAGTAAGCTTTATTTGGACCCGTTTTTCTGGATTGTTCTCTTATTTCAAGAAGCAAGCTCAAGATGTAGAGAGGTTGAGACATCGAATTGCGGAGGTGATATCGTCCCTGACATGTAAGAGAAAAAAAGCCAGGACAACCATAAAGCATGGTGCAGTATGCTCAGAATTGAAGGATATCCTAACTGGGATAGATGTTAAAATTCAAAAGCTGTACAATGCATTACCTAATAATGCTTTATTAATAGTTTCTACCGGTCATGGAGATACAGCTATTGTTCAGAGGTAAGTTTAACCGTCTCTACAATAAGAGCAGCTACTCTTTTACTTTTGCTGATCTTATGAGAATGATCTGATTTCATATTGTTTTTTTTTCTTTTTTTTTTTTGGAGCAAATGACTTGAACTAGTGATGTGTTTAGTCTGGCCATGTTTAGGTTGGCAGTTGTCTTGATACTTTTGAAACTATGGTCAAAGTTTATCCGCTTTTTTCTTTCTTAGGACCTTTCTTTTCAAGGACTCCCTAGTGAAACAATAAAAAAAAAGAAAATGATGCAATAGATTAAAAAAAGGGTCAAATCAAACAAGGGGGCAGAATAAGAGTACACAGATGGTGCAGCAGAAAGTAAACTTGGAAAGAATATAGTTGAACAGAAGTTTTTCCTTTTTATTTTTATTAGCTGAGTGCAAATTGCAAATTTGATTCATATTTTTCATTGAAGGCCAAGAAGGATGTCTTTTAGCTATAATGGTAATTGGAACACTTTTTTACTTTCTCAGATATTGGGTGGTTTTTGGGAATATGGAGAAAGTGTATTGTCATGAAAACATTATGGGAAAGGATTTTATTTAGAGGGGAAAATCTAGCAACTATTGGCTGTGATGTGATGAAAAGAACACCATATACCCATGCACACAAAAACTAATAGACAGGAATTGCATATGATATATCATGTGTGCTACAAGGCTGGTTTGTTGAAGTATTAGCATTTAATTCTTTTATACAATTTCTAGTTGATTGTCTATGTCCCTAGCCTTTTGTTTAGGCCTGTTTAAGGGTGTTATTGACTACTGTACATTTTGGCAATCTGCAAACTATTTCATGTTCAGGACACACTTATTCTGGAATTTTTATTTAATCTTCATGATAATATCATGTTCTGTCAGTTCAAATTACATGTTTAGTCCAAAGTCCAATACTTTTAGTTATTCTCAGTATCTTTAAGTCATCATACGTACCCCCCTACACAAGATTTCCATGAGTGGTGAATTCCAGCAAATAGAAACAGTGTGCTTCCTCTCTGTTTACTGTATTATGCTGGTGTTAATTCTAGATATTAGTTCTAGATTTGGTTCCCTAGTTTCTTTTACTTTTTCATCTTCTCTTTGGTTCCACTTACCACTTATTCTTATCCTTGTACATGTGAAGATTAAGGAAAATGCTCACCGATGGTTGTGACGAAAATATTAATCGTGAAGAAGTTGTGCGAGCCTTGGAAGAACTCCAAGCCCGAGCGGAAGTGGCACTTTGCTTTGTCTGTGTCAAACATTGATATCTTTATTATGGTAGGCCCTTTTTGCATGGACATCTTGAACGTCTCTGACCTTCTTTACTCTTGGTTGGTGGTTGCTTTCGCTAACATTACTGTTCGCTTGCCAGGGATTCGTCAAGAGGCGTAGTGGATGAGAATACAGCAAAGCACGAGAAGTACAAACAGTTTTGAGTGTGGGCACAATATTTTCCCACGAAATGATTTGAAAGCACGCCGGTATAATGTGCCAGACTCTCTATTGTATGACATTTTTTTTGCCGTCGCCTTCTCGTTCTTCTTCCATGTCATGAATGAGAAATGTGCATATTTAATGTGAAGTAGATTGTTTGGTGAAGCCTCGATTCGCCAAGGGTTCAAAATCTGGACCGTCCGATTCAGTCGGATCATGCTACAGTCGAGCGATGATCTTGCCGCGCAAGTCGTTTGTACAAAGACCTGAAGCACGTTATCTGCGATGGGTTGGCAGTGTCTAGAATGTTCACCTGCCAAAGCAAGTGCCCGTCTCTCGGTACTATATATGACGTGTCTGTCTCATTGGCGCAACGGTGTTTCCCTTCCCCATGAAACCCTCTTGCGAGGAGTCGAAGAAGGAGCAGGATCCGAGCGAGATCCATTCTCACCGTGAAACCGTCGAGCAAAATCCGAGCGATCATCGTCTTCGTTCTCGTCGGTGAGCTAATGGTTAAGATCTCACTGTGAAACCCTCGAGCAAGGGGTCGAAGAAGGCGCAGGATCCGAGCGATCATCTTGTCGTCGATCGGAGGGTAAACGATCTCTCTCCCAGTTCTTTTCGAGGGTTCTTGTGGGTTCTTAGATATGTCCTCGTGGTTCTTTCGTTTCTCAGATAAGATCAACGCAAGCAACGAACCCCGCGACAAACCCGTCCAGGTCTCGTGGTATCTTAACTCTCACTGTGTTGATCCTCTCTGCCCTTCTCTTCTCCATCATGTACTCTTTCGTGTAAATGATAGCATGGCCTATGGCACTTTCTTTCTTATCTTGTCTCTCCTTATCGCAGTTCTTTTTCACTGTTCTTTAGGTTTTAAAGATACTCTCGCTTTTGCTTGTTTTCTTGAGTTGGGTCATCGCAGGTGCCACATTCGTCTGTCACGAACCTGGCCTCTGCTCGCCTGTTCATTGCCGTCTATTCGGTCTCCAACTCCATATCTTCTTGTCTGTCTTAATTTTTCATGGGTCTGTTAAAGAATGTTGCCACCCCATGATTATATGTATCTATAGGATAATGTGAAACTGACGTGGTTGCTCCAAAGATGTTGAATCAACTATTATTCTCTTTTTTTATTATTACGCAACTTGCGGAGTTAACGTTGTCAATCTCCGTTTCGAGATTGCTTTTGGACTATTGGGAGCATTCCTTCTCAGTTAGTTAGGAAAAGTCGTAGTTATTAAGATCGATTTGTTGGTTATTCCGTTGGCTATAATTAATTACTGGGATTATCATCAGGAAGTTTTTGCTTTTTATATCAATGGCTTTTGGTGTTGAATATTTACAAGAATCCTTGCCTTGCACTCTTTATTATTCATCTAGAAGTGGAATGGGATTATTTTGATTGCTTGACAGTTACAGATTCCATTTGATTGGTGTTGAACGTTTAGAATAATCCTTGCTTTGGCACTCATTATTAATCGTCTTGAAATCGAAGGGATTTTAGTTTGATTGCTTGACAGTTACAGGTTCCATTTAATATCATGTTGCTTTTGTGAGTTTTTTTGTTGATATGATGACAGTTCACTGAGTATCGTCTTCATTCTATATCAAGATATTGAATCATTTATTTGTAAGAGCATGCTGATCTCATTCGATGTCTTTACTGAATGTATCCTGTTAAACCAATCAGTTCAAACATCTTTGACTTGAAAAGAAAATGTTTCGCTTGATTATAAGAAGTTGCTGAATGGTAGGTTGTTCCGGGTGTACCACAATTTCAAGAAAAGAAAATGGAAAAATCATATGGTTACTATCATCAAATAAATCTACGGTAATCTGATTTCTTATCATTTCTATAGTCAATGATATTCTAACAGGTAATATATTTTGGATTAATAAACACTCTTCGTTATAGTAAAGAATAATAATTTCCGGGTCAATATTAAAGTTGCAGGATCATCAAGTTTTGATGATCTTCTGGATCGGCTCTACTTGGCATATGACCATTTAAAGAGCATTCGTTGTAGAGTTTCTGGAATGATTGCATATACAGATTTTTCTTGACATTTACAAGATTCTGGAAGCCTGTTCAGGAAGCTGAAACGACACTAATGTGGGAGTTAGCACAGAATGAGAGGCAAAACAATTATAGATGGAGTTTGCATCTTAACTTTCAAACTCGCCAGATGTGAAACCGTATACTCGATTGAAGATCGGCTGAAGTGAAGCCGGGTTAGGCCTTCACTTTCGACGAGGGACGAAGGAAATCATGTCTTCTATATGCAAGATCAGAAGCAAGAATATAGAAACAGAGTAAACATATCAAGAACATAAAACAGAGATCACAATAAAATCTATTTGTATTTTCAACCTCATCAGAGCGCAACGTCTCGTAATGTCAACTCCTCACTATTCAAACTACTTTCGAATAGCCACATTCACCCTTATTAAATTATAAGCACTTGATGATAAGCACCGCGTTCTAATTTTAAAAGCAATGCAGACATTTTTTTTCGCCTGATACAATGATGCCTTTAAAGACGATTTTTGTCAATATACATTCTAATTTTACCGTCAAATGCAATTAAGATAAAGCTGGAAAGCGAATATAGCACATGACTACTGAGCCTAAGAATAATCTCCCATCCCTCGTTGGAACGAGATTGTGCCTAAAGGATATTGAGATTTATGGGGCCCAAGACAAAGCAACATTAACTATCAATTTTTAATGGAATTTGTTCTCATATGTTAGGGAAGCCTCGTATACTGAGAGTATGTCCGTTTTTATGTTGGGGGACACTGATAATGACAACGCATGTAATTAGTTTAATCAGATTAAATACCACATCTTCAAAGGATGCACTAACAGTGGTTGAGATTTCCCTCTCTCTCCTCTACCCCCACTCCCCACCCCCCAACGAAAACAAAATAAAAACGAACGAATCATCAATAATGACCATTTTAAACTAAAATCCTAGAAGTTACAGAAAAGTGACTAATTAAAGCAACGATCTTAGGGACTAAGAAGATATCTAGCATCACAACGTTATGAAAACAAAAGAAACAATCTACAAAAAAAGAAAAGAAAGTATGATCATGCCTGATTACAAATACTATAGTTGTTTTCTTTTCTTCTTGTTTTTTTAGTGAAATACGGATGTAAGCAGGAGCATATTTACATGGTATGAGTGAGAAGTGTTATGCTCCGTTGATGTAACCTTCATCTAGTGTGGTGCTTCAAGGCTCTATAACCCTAAATTCTATAAAAACGAAAGGATATTGACTAAATAACTATAAGATCCATCAAATTTTGTTTCAACACCATAGCACCAAGTATTACTGCAAGAGCTTGTTACACCTATAATTGCACATACCAAGGTATCTATAATAATATTTAGTTCGCCTTGTTAATCCCACTGAATAAATACACATATATACATAATATTATGTTCATATTTGAAAGATGATTCAGGTAGTACACACGATGACAGATGTGAACAAATTAAGATAAAACTTTCCGAAGATTCGTCTTTATTATATCTTTTTATCTTTTTCCTTCTTGGGGAAAGAACTACTCCAAACCCCATATATGCTCTAAAAGTCCAGTCCTCTGTAACACTAAGTGAAAGCCTTTAATATCATTTCAAGTTTCATATTAACTGATCATCGGCAACAACTTCCCACGAATAAGAACTCCCCTCGATTGAACCCAAATCTACACCATGTCTTCTACCATTTGAAGATCCAAGATTGACAAAACAAAGATTCACGAAACGGAGAGAGAACATATCATGAACGAAGGGCAGATTTCAAGAGAGAGAGAGAGAGAGAGAGAGAGAGAGAGAGAGAGAGAGAGAGAGAGAGAGCAACAGATCATGAACAAAGGGTAGATGTCACCTTGAGATCGGGATCAGCGGGAAACCGGAAGCTCCGATGATAATCTGCCGAAGCGAAGCCGGCTTGGGCCTAAACAGAGGCGAACTTGTTGAACGTCTCGCGACAGCTCCATAAGTCTTGGGGGGGAAAGTAGGATCGGGATCTAAATGATGTCTTCTACATGCAAGACCAGAAACAAGAATCAAGAAACAAACATAGGTACCAGATCAAGAACATCAGACACGAGAATAGAGCAGATCACACTCCACATCGACGAGAAACCGGAGAGTCCGATGATGATCGGCCCCAACGAAGGAGAACCGCCGCGGGCCTCGCGACGGCTCCGTCCTCCTGCTCCTTGTCATCGGTCTCGCCACGGCAGCAGCAGAAGAAAGCGACGACCAGCGTGCGAGCGGCAGCGGAGTCCGATGACGAGGTAGGATCGGAATCTAAATCATGTCTTCCGAATTCAAGATGAGAAAAAAGGATCGAGAAACTAACAGCGCAAAAGATCAAGAACGTCAAGCACGAGACAAGAGCAGATCACACTCCACATCGACTCCGATGATGATCGGCCCAAGTGAACCCCATCAATAGCCCCAAAGTAGGAGCAACGCCTTGGGCCGCGCGACGGCTCCGTCCTCCTGCCCCTCGGCATGGGAGCCGCAGGTAGTCCTCGGCCCGGTCGCAACGGAAGAAGGCGACGATCCGCGGAAGGGAGGGAGAGACGGTTCGATGGCTTCCCGATCTCGTTGTCCCGAACGGTTTTGCGGAGTTTCGAAGCATCTGCTCTATTTATAGGGCTCGCGCGTACACGTGTGAGCAGCGGATGGCCGAAACGTGTGCCGTGTAAACTTGATGATACGAAAAGGAACGGACGTGATTTAAACTTGATACTCCGGTAAATTGGTGGATCGATATCTTTCCTACCTATCAAAACACACACATAAATCAATTATATATAATCACCACTAATTGTCTCTATTTAATTTTAAGGAGAACAAACATGTCATGAATTTGGTGAGGGTGGAATCATTATGGTTGCTGTCAAGCCGATGTCGGCGTCGAAAACTAAGTGTGGTGATGGAAATAGATACAAGGTTGTTGCGTTCGGAGACATGTGTCGACTTCGAGTCGTTCCCAAGGAAAGGAAATGTACGTGAATGCAGATAACAAGCCGAGCTCATTAATTACTTGGGGAGAGCTACTTCAAATCTTTCCCACCCATTTCGTGACGTCCGATAGATTGATGTGGCGTTAAAGGCGGGTGGGTGGTCAAAGGAAGCATGTGGTGGTAACCGTACTTCCAAGCCTGTGATGATGAAATGACATTATTGTTATGATGGCACCTCATTTGATGTCATGAGGGGGAGGAAACTTATCTGACACTACGGAGTTATGTATGTAATTGACTTATCGAATTATATGATAATTAAGATGAGTAGATATGATAATTATATGTAATTGATTTATGTATGTCATGGAACACTTTTAGTATCTATAATCCTTTCCATGACATATGATGATGCATATGTGTTCTCATGCGTGACGTACAAGTTCTTTAAATCCATATCCACTCATCTAACTTGTTTGATATTAGATAAAGGCACTTCATCTTGAACGCGAAGAGATATGATCATGGAAGGTGTTCCTTAAATGCTCAAACATAACGCATATCCTCGTTCCTTCCTCTTATGGCCATCGGTTTAAGCATCCCTCTCAATGCCAAGTAAAATGTGAAGGCATGGATTGGACCATTCTACTTGATGTGGATTGTGCCATCTTTTAGTTCACGGAACACATATGCCTATGGTTCAATGAATCATACTATATGTCTAATAAGAAACTAATATTTTATATAACATTCTAAATAATGGTTTATGACTTTGAATCAACATCTTAATGTTATTTTCTAAGTATTTTCATTATGATGACCACTTAAAAGATTAAAAAAAATATCATTTTTTATCGATGATTAGTACAAAGAGGATGTAAACAAATTTTGATTGTTTAAGATTATTTGGTTTGGTTGCATCGATACATTCTTTTAATTAGTTTGCAAAAATCGATCGATTCTAAATCCAATTACCATATTTTTTTACTTAGTTTGGTGGACTAATTGATGTTGACCGGGTCAGCCCTCCATCATCCTAGTATATATGTTGACCGGTGGAGCTACTTTGACCAAGAAAACATGATGAGTTTGTGACATATGAGTTGTACCCACTCAATATCAATGTCTATATCTAACTATACTTACAAGTAAAGTTATTAATATTAATTGATGATTGGATAAAAAATCAGAAACTAAATCGCCAATTCATTTATTAGATCATTTGTATTGATAAACAACTGACAAGTAATATATATATATATATATATATATATATATATATATATATATATATATATATATATATAAAAGGTGTTTGTTAGTTTTACTAGTAAAGGCTTTAGTGATATATTTATATTGCATATAATTTTAATTAAATTTATAAGTAATAATATTTTTAATTAAGAATATAGTTCCATTAGTGATCCAATGATCCAAAAATTGAGCAGTCCTTCATTTTGGCTTTGATATATAATTAACTATACATGCAAAGACATAGGTTTTAATCAAATATTTGAGTCAAAGTTGTGGCAACATAAATCTTAAGGGATTATAAAAAAGAAGAATTGGGAGAATAATATAGCCAAAAGAGATGTGAAATCCCCATCAGTAAGAAAAAGTATACCCTTCAGAAATTAATTCCCCATCAGTAAACTTGGACTTGGCATCTGCATGAAGGTGGAGAAAGGGAGATAGGCTACCTATCTATCTCCATTCCTATAGATGCCATACTTGCACGCCATTAGAGTCACCAAGTTCAGAAATCAAGACCAAGTAAGCGTTTTTACTTGTCTTGCCCTTCCTCGAAGACCACCTACCTGGAAATTTCATGTCCCTCACCTAACTCGGTGCAATTGCTATTCCATCTATTTTGGACCTGTGGAAACTATAAGAACATACTGTACAAAAACAGTACTCGATACGTATCTGGAAAGCCATTTGCCGGTTTGATCGATGGTGCATTTAGAATGGTTACTGTACAAATACTGACGTCCGTGGTCTGGTTATTAGAAGAACTGCCTGCCATTTTGGAGAGAACAAGATTAGAGTGTGTGTTGAAGAGAACAAGAATAACCATATATATATATATAACATGGAGGACCACAGTACTGATACGGATTAATGAGCCATCTGTAACTTCTCTCCATGTTAATGTATGCGGCATTTGAGACTCGTTCATCACGAAATGATAGGATGAAACTGCTGTGCTTAGTTTAAATAAGGGTGTATTGGCTTGCACAAATCTCAGTGATGGACAATATTAGGTATTATTGTTGTAGTTTGATGTTGGCATGCGTGCATGTGTGATGTGGGGGGAGACTTTGTTAAAGGAGTGCAGTCGAGAGGGAAAGATGGATAGATAGATAGAATGCTAATTCCCTCTTTGTCGTGTAAAACTAACAAAAAGGACTTCCCATCCAAAACCCTAATTTCTTCGTAGCTGTTACTGTCCTTCCTCCGGCCTCTCATCCTTTTTCTTCCAACGCCTGCTGTGCGATCACCTTCTTGTCGGGGAGGGGAAGTTCTTCTTGGGGTGATGGGATCGTCCTCCAAGTCGGCTGGTGGATCAGACGAGGGGAGGCGTGCATGCCTGCGCGGGCACTGGAGGCCAGGAGAAGACGAGAAGCTGCGGCAGCTGGTGGAGCAGTTCGGACCGCAGAACTGGAATTCGATTGCAGAGAAGCTGCAAGGTAGATCAGGTGAGTCGATCGACGCAGCAGTTCTACTGCCCTACTGTTCTCGCAAGGGTTCGATCATCATAATAAGCTTAGTAATCTTATGGTTTAATCCCATCAAGCTTCCACTTGCTCTCTCTCTCTCTCTCTCTCTCTCTTCTGTGATGGCGTCTGTGTCATGTTTCTCTTTCCCTTGCGTTCTAAGAAATGGGTTAACTCAAAGGTCATCATCCTCCACCCTCGGTGCAGGAAAGAGCTGTAGATTGAGGTGGTTCAACCAACTCGACCCCAGGATCAACAAGAGGCCCTTCACGGACGAAGAGGAAGAGAGGCTCCTCGCGGCTCACAGGATTCATGGAAACAAGTGGGCGCTGATCGCACGCCTCTTCCCCGGGAGGACCGACAACGCCGTGAAGAACCATTGGCATGTCGTCATGGCTCGACGGCGCAGAGAACGATCCAGACTGTTCAACATGACAACTTCATTCTCGGTCCCTCACAAGGGCACCGCTACTACCACACAACACCCACAGTTGCACACTAGAAAGCTCTTGGGAATTGGGAGCGGCACTTCAATGCTTCCATGGGAGTTCAGCACCTTCGGTAGTTCCAAGCTCCGCAGCTGGTCCTTTCACCCTTACCATCTCACGTACAGAAGCTTAGCGGGGGATGCTAATTGCGACAGGGTGACTGCTCGTTCCGTCAAGCTTTCTTCCCTGGGACATGGATACGGAGATGAGGCACCTAATTCAAGTGAGACGAATCCTAGCAACGAGCATGGTGGGGATGACGACGGATCCTTGCAGCGCGATGGCGTTCCCTTCATAGATTTTTTGGGCGTCGGAATAACTTCTTGAATCTGATGAAGGAAGTGAAAGATGATAAAGGCAGGAAGTTGGATCGTTTGGTCAAACGATGGATATCTTTGTATGGATGTGTGGAAGTAATATATGAAACTTTACTTGTTAACCTGACATGATGTAACGAATATTACTTGATGGAATTTAAGGAATCGATGCCAACGTTGCGAGCTTTGTGTTGTCTGAGTCTGACATACACTTTATAAATACGTGCGATGAAGAAATGTTGAAATAGGGAGGTCTTATTTTCCACTTGGAAAATGTTGGAATATGCAACATTTGATGTATGTATGTACATATATTATCACAGAAATTGATGTGAGGTCATCATCAGTACTGTATTGTTCGTCTTTAACATGGATGATGAAAGTTGAAGTGGTATTAATATTCTTCTCGCTTTGTAAAGAAAAAAACTACTTACAATAGCCTTATTAAACCTACATTTATCATTGTTCTAAAATAAAATGGCTGAGAAAATACAATAATATTGTTTTGCTAAAAGTTCAGGTGGGTTATGATGGACTTGAATTTGGGCTCATATCTCCATTAGACTAACAGTTTCGCTTACAAATACTATGGGCTCTTCCCGAGCCCAAATATCAGAACTTATGTTGGGAGATTAATTAGGACTGTTTCATCAAATTGTTGGCTAGATTTATTATCATTATCTTTTTAAGAAAAAAAATAGTTATGACAACCTCGTAAAGCATTTATAAATTTACCCGAATTTGAACCTAACTAATATGGGCTATACTAAATCATTTCATTAATAATTTAACTTTAAAGATTGTAAATAGTTTCAGTTTTAAAAGTGTTAGTGAACCTTTGTACCGTGGCTGAGGTGCCAACATGGTTCGGGCTCGTCCCAGATGTGCAAGATCGCCCGCGTGGATACTCGGGCAGCGGAAGTCGTTGTTCGGTTGGGTCGAGCTCGAACCTTGCTTTTGGAACGCGAGGGGTCCCCTTTGATTAGTCGCTTCCTTTCCCATCGCTTGGCTCCTACACAGAGGTCGGGGTTGGGAGGGAGATTTGTCGACTCGACCCATCTGAAGATTTAGTTATAATTGAGTGAAAACGAGAAAATCCTCCTTTAGCATTGGCCCGACTATTACGAACGGTCATCGTGCACTCGCAACAACTCCGTTCAACGAACCGTTCTGTCACGGACAAACTTCTAAACAAGATGTTTGATGTAATGCTTATGTATGTCCGTGTCTTTTGGCATGTTCATGCCTTGTACAACATGTAGAGGGGCGGCCGAATGCTTAATAGTCCCATTTTAGTTGGGTTGGTGGCCTCTTTAGGCTTGTAAATAAAGGTTGTGTCATGTGGACACATGTGAGAGATTTTCGATTTATAATGGACCATTTTACCCTTTGTTGTGCCACTGTTCAGAGCTTCTAAAGTCTGTTTGTAATTTGCATTGTCTATGAAGTGTTTTTCGGAGATGTTTGCTTGTGGATCCCGATTGAGGCGTTCTCTCTAACCCATTCTCTCTTCTGGTGGTCCTAAGGGACAATGGGAGGCTTCGGGGAGGCTGACCTTTACGGACGGACATGCAAGGGTGCCGCACGACTTAGGCAAAACCAGCTAAGTCCGTGATAGTTCGTCGCTCACACCTACATGTACAACTGCTTGACAGCATGTTTTCTCTTGGTTTTGGGTCATTTTGCTTGTAAAAATGTAAGTTCGAACAAGCTACAGCATTACAAAGCGACCGCTCACCGAACCGAGCAAAACTGCCCCAAAACAGCCCAAAACATCTCCGTTTTCGTGTGCCGCGGGCTGATTTCTGGAATCTGCCTCTGCTCACCAAAACGTCAGCCATCTCAGCCCCTTTGAACCCCCCGGGTGGCACAGGGCTGGATGGGGCTTCGGATATATACCGGGCGTTGAACACTCTTTCGTAAGTTCGCACGTTGCCTTGATGGGAACTTCTTGTCGTGCCCGGGACCAGGTGATCGACTGTTTGTGGGCTTGCATCTGTTCGTTCAACCTTCTAAAGCCCTTGTTTTCCCCCTCTCCCTCTTTTCTCTTGTGCACGCAAGGTGCTCGCTGAATTGCTTGTAAAGCTTCCCCTTTTCGCGAGACTTCGGGACTTGTCCGTTGCTCGTTCTTTCGAACTAATCAACTTTCTCTTTTTACAGGTCTTTCGGGACCTGCGAGAGGTTACAAGTGGGCTGATCCTTATGGAGCAATATCACAAGGGCGAAGCACGACTTAGGCAACGCAAGCTAAGTTTGCGCCTTTGCCGTAAGGGTGACTCGCGACTTAGGCAACGCAAGCTAAGTTCGCGTCTTTGGCTGCAAGGGTGCCTCACGCCTTAGGCAATTCCAGCTAAGGCCGTGACATTGTGGTATCAGAGTGGGCAAGCACTTCGAGCGAGCAGCGAACGAACTTCGCAACTTCGCCATGGCAAAGCATCATGGTGAATCAAGCAAGACGGGGCAAGCCGGACCCTTGCCCCAAGCAGCCGCAGGTGGGCTGCATGTGCACACTCGTTCTCATGCTATTGGAGCCGCTCAAGAGGAGCGCGGCAGCAAACATGATGAGCGAGAAGTTGGCTACTCTCCGCGAGCGGAGGAAGCGCAATCTAGAGCGCTAACTGGGAAAAAGAGTCACAAGGAAAGACTCACAACGGTGGAAACCCGCCTGGATGTTCTTGAAGCGAGCATGAAGGAACTCTACCATGGCCAACAAAGGCTTGTTGGGGTAGAGAGCTCGCAAGAGGAAGCAGAGTCCAGGATCGACAAGGTCGAGGCCCTAGTCGACCGACTATCTGATGACACCAAAGACTTCGTGCAACACTTACAAGATGTTGTGGCGGAACTCACTTCAAAGGTGGCCATGCTCACAAGAACACTAAATGCAGGAGGAAGCAACACCCGCGTTGCACCGCCACAAAATTTGAGGGCACCCGAGCCTCATGGATATGGAGGGGCCAGAGATGCCAAAGAGCTCGAGAACTTTCTGTTTGACATGGAATAATACTTTCGAGCTACAAGGCCCGATTCTGAAGATACCAAAGTTTCTATAGCAACAATGTATCTGAACGGAGATGCGAAACTTTGGTGGCGAATCGATTGGGAGGAGATCCAACAAGGTCAGTGTCGAGTCGACACATGGGAGGACTTGAAGCGGGAGTTGAGAACTCAGTTCCTACCGGAGAACATAGAGTTCGTCGCAAGAAGGAGGTTGAGACAACTCTGCCACAGTACCACCATACGAGACTCTGTGAAACAATTTTCTACACTAATGCTGGACATACAGGATATGTCCGAGAAGGACAAGTTGTTCAGCTTCCTCGATAGTTTGAAGCCATGGGCTCAATAGGAGCTAAATCGAAGGAATGTTACTGATGTGGTCGGGGCAATTGCTGCTGCAGAAAGGCTCACTAACTTTGTTTCCTCTGAAGACCCAGGAAGAAGGAAACAATCTTCAGGTAATCGCCCTCTAAAACATTCTCGGGGGAAGGAGCTCGGGGGCGAGCAAAAGAAGAAGAGTTCCTACAAAGGGCCAAACCCGAAAGGCAAGGCCTCAAAACCTGGAGGATGTTTCTTGTGCTGAGGACTGCACATGGTGAGGGAGTGCCCACAAAAATAAGCACTCAATGCTTTGACGGCTTCCATCCACCCCCCTTGATCGGACAAGGGCAAAGCTGTTGCTCTTAGTTCGAGCAGTTCTGAATCCAGCAGCGACGACGAGGAGTCGCAAGGATCCCGAATGGGAGCAATGCGTTTGTTGAACGCTATGCGGGGTCAAGTGGGGAAGAACATGAAGACAAAGTTACAAAAAGCAGGAAGTAGTGAGCTGATGTATGTGGACATCAAGCTAAATGGCCAAACGACCCGTGTAATGGTGGACACGAGTGCTACCCACAACTTCATAGCCGATCGAGAAGCACAATGACATAGGTTGATCTTGGAGAAGAGCCCAAGCCGAATGAAGGCGGTGAACTCGGAGGCCAGACGAATCTCCAGGTTGGCGAAGGGAGTTCCCATCAAAATCTGGACATGGAGAGGGAACACCAACATGATGGCCGTGCCACTGGATGACTTCCAAGTGATTCTTGGAATGGAGTTTATGCACGCGGCGAAGTTGGTGCCGATGCCGTTCTTGAACTCCCTATGTATGATGGGAGGCGATGACCCCTGCGTGGTTCCCGTCTCTCGGAGAGGAACCAAGGAGCCCCAACATATATCGGCATTACAACTGAATAAAGGGGTGCGAAAAGGCGAATTGACATTCGTGGCTACTATGAAGCTAGAGCCACTCAACGAGAAGGCCATTCAAGAACCTACTATAGTGGCGAACGTCTTGAAAGAGTTCAAGGACGTTATGCCACCTGAGTTGCCGAAGACTCTTCCACCACGCAGAGGCGTGGATCACAGCATCGAGTTGGAGCCAGGAGTGAAGCCTCCAGTGAGACCACCCTACCGCATGCCCCCGCCAGAGTTGGCAGAACTCAAGAAGCAGTTAGGTGAACTGCTAAGCGGTGGTCTCATCCGTAGCTCTAAAGCACCTTTCGGAGCTCCAGTTCTCTTCCAAAAGAAACAAGATGGGAGCCTCCGATTATGCGTCGACTACCGAGCCCTCAACAAAGTGACAGTGAAGAACAAGTATCCCATCCCGCTCATTGTGGACTTGTTCGACCAATTGGGCAAAGCTAAGTATTTCTCAAAACTCGACCTTCGGTCAGGGTATTGGCAGGTGCGCATTGCTGAAGGCGACGAAGCGAAGACTACCTGTGTGACCAGGTATGGAGCGTTTGAGTTCTTGGTGATGCCTTTCGGCTTAACCAACGCTCCGGCCACATTCTGCACTCTCATGAACCAGCTATTCAAGGAGTATTTGGATAAGTTAATGGTCGTCTACTTGGATGATATCGTCGTCTATAGTCAAACGCTCGAGGAGCACGTCAAGCACCTTCGGACGATTTTCAAGGTTCTCAGGGAGAACACTTTGTTCGTGAAAAGGGAGAAATGCTACTTTGCTCAAACTGAGATATTATTCTTGGGACATCGAATCGGTGATGGCTCCATTCGGATGGACAAGTCGAAGGTGCAAGCGGTTGCGGAATGGCAAACTCCAAAGAAAGTGCCAAAGTTGAGATCCTTCCTTGGTTTCGTCAATTATTATCGATGCTTCATAGCGGGATATTCGAAGCATGCAACCCTACTGACGGAGTTGCTGAAGAAGGAGCATCCTTAGAAGTGGTCTGACAAATGTGAAATATCATTCCAAGATCTGAAGGCTGTTGTTATGGAAGAACTAGTACTCAAATTGCCAGACTATGGGGAGCCTTTTGAAGTCCATACAGATGCTTCAGACTTCGCTATTGGGGGAGTACTCATGCAGGAGGGTCATCCGGTGGCCTACGAGAGCCGCAATCTCAACGAGACCGAGCGACGGTATCTAGTGTATGAGGAGGAGATGACAGCAGTGATCCACTGTCTACGAGTTTGGCGACACTATCTCCTCGGATCGCGATTTGTGCTAAGGACGGACAACATCGCTCTGAGCTATTTCTAAACTCAGAAGAAGCTCTCCCCAAAGTAGGCGCGTTGGCAGGACTTCCTGGCTGAATTTGATATGGCAATGGAGTATAAGCCTGGGAAGGCAAATGTCGTGGCCGATGCATTGAGTCGGAAGGTGGAGCGTGTGAATGTCGCACAATTGGAGGGCGGAAACCAAACAAGTCAGTTGCACTCCAACTTCCTTTCTAGAATCAGGGATGGACTGTATAGTGACCCCCAGGCAGTTATCCTGATGCAGCTCATCAAAGAAGGCAAGACACAACAATTTTGGGTCCAGGAGGGACTCGTTTACATAAAAGGGAATAGGGTTTATGTTCCTCGAGTGGAGAATTTGAGGCGTGAACTCTTAAAAGAGTGTCACGATTCCCTTTGGGTTGGACACCCAAGTATTCACAGAACGTTGGCTCTTGTGGAGAGGGCCTTCTACTGACCGAAGATGGGGACTGATGTGGAGGAATATGTTCGAACATGTCTTGCCAACAAGACAAGGTGGAGCAGCGGAAGCCGGTGGGACTTTTGGAGCCATTGCCCGTACTAAAAAGGCCGTGGGAGAGCATTTCCTTGGATTTCATATCAAGCTTGCCACTTGTAGGGGGACTCGGATCAATACTCGTGGTGGTCGATCGGTTTTCAAAGTATGCAACTTTCATTGCTGCTCTCCTACACTGTTCAGCAGAGGAGGCGGCCAAGCTGATGATGAAGGATGTGGTGAAGTATTGGGGAGTCCCACACAATATCATTAGTGATCGAGATGCTCGGTTCCTGGGACGATTCTGGACCGAGCTATTCAAATTGTTGGGGTCGAAGTTATACTTCTCTACAAGCCTCCACCCCCATACGGATGGCCAAACTGAAAGGATAAACTCGCTCCTGGAGCAATATCTCCGACACTACGTGAGTGCCAACCAACGAGATTGGATGAAGCTGTTGGACATTGCCCAATTCTCCTACAACTTGCAACGGAGCTCTGCATCCAACAAGAGCTCCTTCGAGATCATCACAGGACAACAACCGTCGACTTTGCACACCATGGCAATTGGGTATACTGCGAGTAGTCCATCAGCCTATCATTTCGCAAAGGAGTGGCATCAAAATGCAGATATTGCGCAGGCTTACTTGGAGAAGGCGACAAAAAGGATGAAGAAGTGGGCAGACTTGGGAAGGAGACCGCAAGAGTTCAAAGTTGATAATTTGGTGTTGGTAAAGCTCCAACCGGCATCACTCCAATTCTTTAGGAACAAAGTCCACAAAGGATTGGTGCGCAAGTATGAAGGGCCCTTCCCAATTATCAGCAGGGTAGGCAATGTCTCTTACAAGTTGCAGTTGCCGGCGTGGTTCAAAATTCACAACGTTCTTCATGCCAGCAACCTAAAAGCCTACCACTCGGATCCGCAAGATGCTTCCCGAAGTGTTCCAACTCGGCTACCTCCCATCACAGCATCCTACGAGAAGCGAGTTGAAACTATTCTAGCGGATCGAAGATAAAGCTACCCAACGGAGCTGAACAGACAGAGTACTTGGTGAAGTGGCGAAAGCTTCCTCGAACTGAAGCCAATTGGGAGCCTGAAGACACCCTACGACATGAAGAAGAAATCATCAAAAACTACCAACAAGCGTCGACGAGGGCGTTGACAGTTTAAGTGAGGAAGAATGTCACGAACGGTTGTCGCGCACTCGCAACAACTCTGTTCAACGAATCGTTCGTCGCTCACACCTACATGTACAGCTGCTTGATAGCATGTTTTCTCTTGGTTTTGGGTCATTTTGCTTGTAAAAATGTAAGTTCGAATAAGCTGCAGCGTTACAAAGCGACCGCTCACCGAACCGAGCAAAACAACCCCAAAACAGCCCAAAACAGCTCCGTTTTCGCGTGCCGCGGGCTGATTTCTAGAATCTGCCTCTGCTCACCAAAACATTAGCCATCTTAGCCCCTTTGAACTCCTTGGGTGGCACAGGGCTGGATGGGGCTTCGGATATATACCGGGCGTTGTACACTCTTTCGCAAGTTCGCACGTTGCCTTGACGGGAACTTGTTGTCGCGCCCGGGACCAGGTGAGCGGCTGTTTGTGGGCTTACAGCTGTTGGTTCAACCTTCTAAAGCCCTTGTTTTCCTCCTCTCCCTCTTTTCTCTTGTGCACACAAGGTGCTCGCTGAATTACTTGTAAAGCTTCCCCTTTTCGCGAGACTTCGGGACTTGTCCGTTGCTCGTTCTTTCGAACTAATCAACTTTCTCTTTTTACAGGTCCTTCGGGACCTGTGAGAGGTTACAAGTGGGCTGATCCTTGCGGAGCAATATCGCAAGGGCGAAGCGCGACTTAGGCAATGCAAGCTAAGTTCGCGTCTTTGCTGCAAGGGTGACTCGTGACTTAGGTAACGCAAGTTAAGTTCGCGTCTTTGGTCGCAAGGGTGCCTCACGCCTTAGGTAATTCCAGCTAAGGCCATGACACGATGGTGGGTTTTTATACCCTATGTATGGGGACTAGCCATACCTGACACATTTATGGCCGCTGACCCTTTAAGTGGCGAACTCACTTATCTTGCGGACATCGGTCGTCCTTTATGCCTCGGCGCCAAACAACGGTGTCGCACTCGATCGGCGCCGTCCCGATCCGACGAGGCGACGTTGTACTTGATTGGTGCCATCTCGATCTTTACGGGGTGACGTTGTACTTGGTTGGCGTCGCCCAGACCTTTGCGAGGCGACATTGTACTCTTCAATGCTGTTCCAATCTTTGTGGGGGCGACATCGTACTCAATTAGTGTCATCATACCCGAGGGGCGTGGTGCCGATGTGGTCCGTCATGTTGACTTTGATGCTCCTAGTTGGCACTGATGTGACATACATCGGGTCACTTTCTAAGAGGCCTGGTGCATGGCGTGGTGCGTCTTGCGAGTCAGGTCGATCATTGCATAGTGATTGGTGGTACGACTAGTGGTTGGCTGGGTATTTCTGGGAACGAGCATCGGTCACAGATAGGGTTTGTTGGGAACAAATGTCAAAGTTTTGACTGGACAAGTGGCGTTGCTTGATACTGAGCGCAGCGGTTTGGATTGGTGGTGCCGAGCGTCGTGACTCGGGCACTGAAGTACTATTACGATTGAGCTCCATGAGTTAGGTATTGAAGACTAACGTGACCGAGCACCATGGCTCGGGTGCTAGTCATAGGTGTCCTGCAAGCCAATCACGTGAGTGATGGCACATGTGACTTAACACACAATTTTTTTGCTTATTATATTTTGATATTTATCACTTTATATTGCTTGTTGCATATATGCATATATATATTGTGATGTCCTTTGATCTGTGCAATAGGAATCGGATCGTGATGAGATCACGATAATGAGACCGATTCACTTTTAAACATAGATCCTAAATAATCCCAGTCATAGGTTACTCGAGAGGGACATCGAGATAACCGGACAGACTGGTATGTTGTATACCCATCTATATAATGGATGCAGCTGGTCTCATAGCTGCTTATGTGGGGACACTAGGGATACAATACAAGTGATCACTAGGGAATGAGTTCACTGATTGATCCGCTTACGAAATGCTGAATGGTTGATGATACCTTATTGTCAAACAACGATTCCGTAGTCTCAGTGGTGTATCTGGTCCTTAAACTTGAGACACCAAGGATGTCTTGTATGAGTGCTCCACTCTTTGATACCGGACTTATAGGTTTGGATATCTCAAATCTAGCACAGTCAGTCATCGGGAGTGGCAGTCAAGCTTACGAGGGCTATTAAGTGTCAATAGAGGATCATCCACTCTCAATATTATGAGAGGAATGTCCCATATGTTCTTGCTCAGATAAATCTCTAGCCAGGGTCATTCGGATTGAAAGAGAAAGAGTTCTCCGGGAGAATCCGATTAGAGCGAGACTCGAGTAGAAACCGTATGAGTCTGACAGCACCATGCCTGGTATACGGTCTTTGGGATATTAGATGGATGAGAGACTATAAGTATATGTTAATTGAGAATAGATAAGTCCAATGGATTGGATTCCCCTGTATCGTTTGGGGACTACGACGTAATAGCCTAGTACGTCCACAATCGATGAGTCAAGTGAATTTTTATGGATATAATAATTTACTGAGCCAGAAGGAGTTCCAACAAGTATAACTCATGGTTAGCTCGATATTAGGCCTAGAGGGTCACACACATATGATAGACATTGCAATAAGTAGAGGTTCGGATATGAGATATCCGTCGGAGCCCCTATCTTATTAGATATTCAATAAACTCTTGAATTATTGGATCCTATGGATGAGATCCAATAAGAGCTCATAAGAGATTATTGGATAGAGATTCACTAATCTAAGAGGTTTGGGTAGTTGGATGAAGATCTAATACCCAATAGGGGAGGATCCATTAGAGTTAAGTTGATAGGGGATCAAGCTCCATGGGTCAAGACTGACGTGATCGAGCACCATGGCTCGAGCACTGAAGGACTGATGCAACCGAGCTCCATGGCTCGAGTTCTGAAGACTAATGTGACTAAGCATCATGGCTCGGGCACTGAAGAACTGATGCGGCCGAGCTCCATGGCTTGGGTTCTGAAGACTAATGTGACCGGGCATCATGGCTGGGGCACTGAAGGACTGATGCGACCGAGCTCCATGGCTTGGGTTGTAAAGATTGATGTGACTGAGAACCATTGCTCGGGCATTGAAGGACTAATGCGGTCGAGCTCCATGGCTTGGGTTCTAAAGACTAGTGTGATCGAGCACCATTGCTCAAGCACTGAAGGACTAATGCGGTTGAGCTCCATGGCTTGGGTTCTAAAGACTAGTGTGATCGAGCACCATGGCTCGGGCATTGAAGGACTGATGCGGTCGAGCTCCATGGCTCAAGTACTGAAGACTGATGGCTCAAGTACTAAAGACTGATATGACCGAGCACCGTGGCTCGGGCACTGAAGGACTGATGCGGCCGTGCTCCATGGCTTGGGTTCTGAAGACTGGTGTGATTGAGCATCATTGCTCGGGCGTTGAAGGAGTGATGCGGCTGAGCTCCATGGCTCAGGGACTGAAGACTAATATGGCCGGACAATTGACCAAAATTAACCAGGGTGGGAGCCTTCCCGCCTTGTAGTTTCAACGGGAAATTTCTGCCCTGGCGGGAATGCCTTGCCTTAGAACTTGTGCTCTTTTATGAGGCATTATGGCGAGGTGAGTAATCACTCTCATTCTAGGGGAGGTGAAGGGTCACATCGGTTGGCGGAATCTTGCCTTATAAAAGCCCCTTTCCCCTTCTCCCCCTTTGCCTACCGGTCCTTCCTAAGTCTATTCCTGCGCTCCGGCTCACCTCTCCCATTGTCCTCCTTGGTCGGTAAACATCTCAGGTCGGTCAAGATGTCCTCCTCTTCTTCCTCTTCTTCCTTCTATTCCTCTTCTTCGTCATCTGGTAGGTTGGAATCTGAGGTTGTAGTGCCAACCTCGAGTAGCGGTCTGTCGTCGGGTGGGGCATCTCCTATGAACAAGAAGGTCGCTTGGGCCCTCGAAGTCACTAAATCTATATACAACTTTGACTCCATCATAATTGTGGCGCGGTTCGGCCGCACTAGGGATCGTTACAATATCCTGACCGAATATGAGGTATATGCCCCTCGGTCTGGACAATAGGTCCATGACCCATTCTCGGATTGGTTTAGACTAACTCTTGATGCCCTCGAGGCCGAGCTCAGGTTTCCTCTGTTAGGAACGGAGCGGCACTAAGAGAGGGGGGGGGGGGGGTTTGAATTAGTATAGCGGATTAAAACTTGTAAGTTTGAAAACGAATTCGTAAATGCGAGGAGATTTTGATTCGATAGTAACTTGAGTAAAGTGAGAAGGTGAAAACGAAAGCTTGCTGTAATGTAAATAACAATTTCATAAAGGTAAGTACTCACACATTCAAGGAACACACAATTTAAAGTGGTTCGGTCAAATGACCTACATCTACTTGCGAAGCCTTCTTCGATGAGGCTCCCAACTTCCACTAGCAAATCACTTTGAAGGAGAAGGACAAATACCCCTCTTATAACCTTTTACAAGTGGTTCACACTCTTACAAATTTTCAATGAAAAGGAAGGAGGTGAACACTCAAGCAATTGAAAACAAGGCTTGCTAAAAACTTTGCTAAGGCTTTTATCTCAATCTATTGCTTCTCAAAGGTTGTGTTCTCTACTGAGAATTGAGGGGTATTTATAGGCCCCAAGAGGATTCAAATTTGGGCTCCAAATTTTGAATTCTCTTGGGTTCTCGATGTTGGCGGTGCCACCGCCTGTTAGTGTCTGACACTGACAGTGTATTGGCTGTGCCACCGCCCAGCCCGGCGGTGCTACCGCCCGACCTCTCGAGTGCTGGGCGGTGCTACCGCCTAGTCCAGCGGTACCACCGCCCGATCCTCGGGCTCTGGGTGGTGCCACCGCCTAGACTATTTTAGCTCACTGGTTGGGCTCTAAACTTGGCCCAAACCAGTCCGAACTTGGGCCAAATTGGCCCTTAACCGGGTTATAGGATTAACCATTAATCCTAACCCTAATTATATACAAACTATGAAATTAAGACATGGTCCTAAGCAAGTTTTTAACCGACAACGTCGAGTTTCCTTCCGGCGAGCTTTTCGGCGAACTTCCGACGGACTTCCAATACCCTCGGATTTCTTCCGACGGACTCCTAGTAGGCTCCCGGTCTTGTGGCGAGTTTAGCGAGTCTTTGGCAAGTAGTCGAACCTTCTCGATGATCTCCGTGAACCTCCGATGATCTCTTCGGCGGACTTCCGAAAACTTCGGCAAGTCCCCGATTCCTTCTTGGTTGGTTCCGGCAGCACTTCCGATGAATCTTCGGACTCTTGGCAGACTCTCAAACACCCATCGACCTTGACTCCAGTAGACTTGCTTTATGTCTTCAAGCTATCATAGTTAATCCTGCATAAGTAAAGCAAAACTTCGATCTAGCCAATTACTCCTAAGCAATCAAGTTGTCCGGCATGTCATTGGTCCCTTGACGCTTCGTCCAATTCTTCGGCGTATCGTCCTCTCTTTGTTAGGATCGAGAGCACTAAGAGGGGGGGGGGTGAATTAGTGCAGCGGAAATCTTACAGCGATTAAAAACCAAAAGCTGCGTTCGTTCAATAAAAAAAAACTATTATGATGCAAAAGCTAATTCTCAGTTTGTATCTAAGTGCAGTTTGCGTCTAAGCGCAGATTGCGTCTAAGCGCAGTTTGCGTCTAAACACAGTTTGCGTCTAAGCGCAGTTTGCGTCTAAACACAGTTTGCGTCTAAGCGCAGTTTTACGTCTAAGCGCAGTTTACGTCTAAACTCAGATTTACGTCTAAACGCAGTTTTACGTCTAAACTCAGATTTACGTCTAAACGCTGTTTTACGTCTAGACGCAGATTTACGTCTAAACTTTGAAACTCGTTTGTATACTCGCAGAGAGCAGTATGCAGTTGAAATCAAGACGTAAACGTGAACTGAGAACTGATGATTGTGAGAAGAAAGCCGATTTACGTCTAAATGCAGTTTTACGTCTAAATGTTGAAACTCGTTCGTAAAATTGTAGAGGACAGTTTGCAGTTATCAATAGGATCAAAATGTAAGTGTAAACTGCAAAGAAACTCTTTCGTAAAAGCACCGAAGACAGTTCTGCAGAATCAAACGTAAACGTAAACTGTAATGTACGAAAATACGAATTTACGTCTGAATGCAGATTCGGAAGAACAGCACTTAGAACTTGTTCGTGAAAGCGCAGAGAGCAGTAGTAATGGAGGAGGTTTGCAGTAATGATAAAGTGCTCAAAAATAAACGCAAACCAGAGATTTAGAGTGGTTCGGTCAGCCTTGACCTACTCCACTTTTGGCTTCCTCCACCGACGAGGTTGCCGACGTCAACTAGGGGCCTTCCTTCAATGGGCGAAGGCCAAACTGCCCTTTTACAGTTTCTCTCCTTTTAACAGGCTCAGGAGACAACCTTTACAGACCTTTCTCTCCTCACTTTACAACTGAAAACTTGAAGAACAGAAGGAGGAGACTTAAAGGCTTTACAACACTTTTGAGCTCTTAGAATCACAGAAAAGATCAAGATTTTGGTGTGGGTCTGTTTCTTTTCAGTGCTGAATGGGTGGGGTATTTATAGGCCCCAACCCAATTCAAATTTCGAGCTCAAAACGATCAAATCCCGAAATTCCGGGATCAGGCGGTTGCACCTCTTGACTGGAGAGGTGGCACCGCCTGGCAGAGCTCGAAGTCTGAGCTCAGGCGGTTGCACCTCTCAACTGGAGAGGTGGCACCGCCTGGCAGAGCTCGAAGACTGAGCTCAGACGGTTGCACCTTCTCTGTCAGGGGTGGTTGCACCTTCCTGCCAGAGCTCGAAGACCGAGCTCAGGCGGTGCATCTCCTGACCAGAGAAGTTTCTCTTCTCTGCCAGAGGTGATCGCCCCTTTCTGCCAGAGGTGGTTGCACCTCTCTGCCAGAGGTGGTTGCACCTCTCTGCCAGAGGTGGTTGCACCTCTCTGCCAGAGCTCGAAGACTGAGCTTAGGCTGTGCATCTCCTGGCCAGAGAGGTCGTACTTCTCTTCCAGAGCTCGAAGACTGAGCTCGGTGATTGCATCACCAGGCAGAGCTCGAAACTTGAGCTCAGGCGGTGCTACCGCTTGACAGAGGAGGTTGCACCGCCCAGTCTCGCTTGGAGACTGAGCCCTGGGCGGTTGCACCGCCTGGCTGGAGCGGTTGCACCTCCCAGTCTCGCTGGGAGACTTAGCCTGGGCGGTGGCACCTCCCTGCCTGGGCGGTTGCACCTCCCACAGCTTCTTGGGTTCGAATGGGTTGAACCATTCGACCCAACTTGAGTTCTTCAGGGGCCCAATTGCCCCAGGATTAAGCTAATGGGATCACCTCCCATTTCTAACTTAATCACCGTGCTAACTACGATTAAATCTAAGACAATTTCTGCAGCTTTGCTTCGGTACGTCAATTGCTTTTTCCGGCGAGTTTCCGGCGAACTTCCGTCGATCATCCGATGAACCCTCGGTGATGCTTCTGCGGACTTCCGGCAAACTCCTGGACTTTGCGACGATCCACTTGGCGAGTTCCGACGAGCTTCGCTTGGCAAGCTTCTGGACTTCTCGGATCTGTTCCCGCAGAACCTCCGACGACCGTCCGTACTTCCGTCGAACTCTCGAACTCCCAACGTGATCATGAACTTGACTCCGGCGCAACTCCTGCTGCTTGTCTATCTTTCATCGTAGTTAATCCTGCACACTTATCTCAACACATAGATTAGACAACAAATGACAATTGACTTCATCATCAAAATCCGAGATTCAACAATCTCCCCCTTTTTGATGATGACAATCAATTGATAATGGAGTTATCCTTAACTCCCCCTGTCTATATGCCATAGTTGAGATAAGTCAACCTTGAATTCAAGACCTAAGAATTCAAGTGACGTATTGATAAGTTAGATCAGTTAAACTTATCAATACTCCCATCATGATACCTATCATGATGTATCTCTTCAAGGATGATGTCAAAGCTTGACATTCATCATCAAGTTTGTATGATAGTGTTTGTGACTATTCATCATGTAATTGAACATTATCATTTAAAGCTCGAAGGACTATTACATGATGCACACATATTATCATTCTAGCAAGTTTGCATTTACTTCACAAAATAGGATATCAACTCAAGACATAATGCAAACTATAGCACATGTTTCATATATCTCTTGGTGATGCAAGGATGGCATTGTGCAAACATTATTTATAGCATCACTCAAGGTATTTCTAATCACAGTGTTTATCAATTCATATATTTCTCCCCCTTTGTCATCAACAAAAAGCATTGTTATACAAGGAAGACCAATTTAGACGAAAGCTTATAGAGGGATTTTACATAGATTGCTTTGAAAACTTCTTCCCCCTTTTGTTATAATTCATTTTACCCATAAAGATATTACAGAATGACATACATATTCAGGAATCACTTTATCAGATTTATTTCAAAAAACTCATTTTTCATGAAAGTGTACGAATAAATCTGTTTTATAGCATTCGAACAACTAAGATGCATTTGGACAAGATTTTGTTACAGATATAATCATAGAAAATGGCATTCATGTGATCTGATCATTCAATATAGTCCGAAAAATAATTCTAACAAGTTTATTTATTCGGACACATGAGCATTCCTAACTCTCTTCTAATGAAATCAAATTGTTCTTCACTTAGAGGTTTTGTAAAAATGTCAGCTAGTTGATGTTTAGTATCAATGAATTCTATGGTTACGTCATGATTGGTGACATGATCTCGTATAAAGTGATGTCTAATATCAATATGTTTTGTTCTTGAGTGTTGTATAGGATTTTTGGTTAAGCATATTGCACTTGTGTTATCACATTTAATTGGAATATTTTTGAGATGAACTTTATAATCTTCTAAGGTATTTTTCATCCATACAACTTGTGCACAGCATGCACTTGCTGCAATATATTCAGCTTCGGTTGTTGATAGTGCAACTGAGTTTTGTTTCTTTGATGACCAGAAAACAAGGGCATGTCCTAAAAATTGACATGATCCTGATGTGCTTTTTCTATCTAATCTACACCCAGCAAAGTCAGCATCAGCATAAGCAATTAACTCAAAATTTTCTGATTTTGGGTACCATAATCCTAGATTTGTGGTACCATTAAGATATCTAAATATTCTTTTAACTGCTTTGAGATGAGACATCTTAGGGTTTGATTGAAATCTAGCACAAAGTCCTACACTGAACATGATGTCTGGTCTGGTTGCAGTGAGGTAAAGTAAACTTCCTATCATACCCCTATAAGTTTTTTGATCAAAGCTTTCTCCACTTTCATCAATTTCTAATTTAGTGGAGGTGCTAATAGGAGTGTTACTGGCCTTTGAGTTGTTCATGTTAAACCTTTTTAATAAATTCATGGCATATTTAGTTTGACTAATAAAGATGCCATTGCTTAGTTGTTTGATTTGTAAACCTAAGAAGAATGTTAATTCTCCCATTAAGCTCATTTCGAATTCAAGACTCATAGTTTTACCAAACGATTCACAAAGAGATTCATTTGTAGAGCCAAAGATGATATCATCAACATAAATTTGAACAATGAGAAAATTATTTTCAAAATTCTTGATAAACAATGTAGTATCAACCTTGCCTTTTATGAAATTATTTTCAATGAGAAAAGAACTAAGTCTCTCATACCAAGCCCTTGGGGCTTGTTTTAAACCATAGAGAGCTTTAATTAGTCTAAACACATGATTAGGGTAGCCATTATTTTCAAATCCGGGGGGTTGTTCAACATAAACTTTTTCGAAAATGAAACCATTTAGAAAAGCGCTTTTAACATCCATTTGAAATAACTTAAAATTATTGCAACTGGCGTAGGCAAGGAGCATCCTTATGGCTTCCAATCGAGCCACAGGTGCGAAGGTTTCTTCGTAATCGATACCTTCTTCTTGGTTGAAACCTTTGGCCACTAATCTAGCCTTGTTTCTAACCATGATACCATTTTCATCTTGCTTGTTTCTAAAGACCCATTTAGTACCAATAACTAAATGGTTATTTGGCCTAGGAACAAGCGTCCACACCTCATTTCTCTCAAATTGATTTAATTCATCTTGCATTGCGATAATCCATGAATCATCTTTCATGGCTTCATCAACACATTTGGGTTCAATTTGGGAGAGAAAGGCGGCGTTGGCACAAAAGTTTTTAAAAGAAGATCGTGTTTGAACCCCCTTTGATGTGTCTCCTAGGATTAGCTCCTTAGGATGAGCATCTATATACTTCCAATCCTTGGGTAAGGATGTTTCGGAAGTGGATGCATCCAAGTTGCTAGTTGGAGACGGGGTTTCGTTTAAATTCAAGGAATCAAAATCATCATCAAGATCATTTTTCTTAATTTCTGAAATCTCATTGAAAACAACATGGATGGATTCTTCAATAATTAAGGTTCTTTTATTGAAGATGCGAAAAGCTTTAGAAACCGAAGAATAACCAAGAAAGATTCCTTCATCAGATTTAGCATCGAATTTTCCTAAGTTATCCTTTTCATTCAAGATAAAACACTTACACCCAAAGACTTTGAAATATGAGACATTGGGTTTTTTGTTATTCCATAACTCATAAGGAGTTTTGGTGAGTAAGGGTCTTACTAGGACTCTATTTAAAATATAGCATGCAGTGTTTACAGCTTTGGCCCAAAAATATTTGGGTAGGCTATGTTCATTCAACATTGTTCTTGCCATTTCTTGTAAATTTCGATTTTTTCTTTCTACTACCCCATTTTGTTGAGGATTTCTTGGAGTAGAGAAATTATGGTTATATCCGTTGAGTTCACAGAATTCTTGGAAGTCATGGTTTTGAAATTCTCCACCATGATCACTTCTAATTGACGAAATCATAGATCCCTTTTCATTTTGAACAAGTTTACAAAACTTGGTAAAATATCTAAAGCATTCATTTTTCTGTTTTAAGAAGTAGGTCCATGTATATCTGCTATAGTCATCAATAATGACAAAGGCGTATTTGCTACCTCCTAGACTCGATGTAGAGATTGGTCCGAACAAGTCCATATGGATCAATTGTAAGGGCCTAGAGGTGCTTATTTGATTCTTAGCTTTGAAGCTACCCTTAATTTGCTTACCTAATTGGCAAGCATCACATACATTATCTTTGATGAACTTGATATGAGGAATTCCTCTTACAAGTTCTCTAGATGATACTTGAGTGATTAGTTTCATGCTAGCATGACCTAATCTTCTATGCCATAGCCAAGCATCCTCATTCATAACGGCAAGGCACATTTCATCACATAAGTCATTGATGTCAATAGTGTATACGTTGTTTTGTTTTAATGCAATCATAGATATATTTTTGTGTGGTTTTTCAATGATGCAAGCATTAGATTCAAATCTTATAATATATCCTTTATCACATAATTGACTAATGCTCAAGAGGTTATGTTTTAAACCATCAACTAGTAAAACATCTTCAATAGAGAGGTTGGATTTGTTACCTATGGTTCCTTTGCCAATGATTTTACCCTTGTTGTTGTCTCCGAAGGTGACATATCCTTCGTCTATGCTAGTGAGCTTAGAGAATTGAGATGGATCTCCGGTCATATGCCTTGAGCATCCACTATCAAGGTACCATTTCTTGCTCCTAGCTTGCGATTGTTTAGTTTTCTACAAGAAAGGATGATGTTTAGGTACCCATTTGCTTTTGGGTGCCTCATAAATAGATCTACATTTTCTATCATGTTGCATAGAGTTTATCATGGTTCCTTTAGGAACCCAAATTAATTTGTTTGGACTTATTTTCTTGAATGGACAACAATGTGTCTTGTGTCCAGATTTGCAACAAAAGTTGCACTTGGTTTGGTGTTGAACATGTAAGATGGAGCCTTTTATGAAGGTGGTTGGATTTTGGTGAGGATTTCTCACAAATCCAATCCCGCTCCTTTTTGGAATGTGACTCTTATTTGCAAGGATCATGTTTAATGACTTGCTACCAACCTCGGATTTCTTCAAGGTGTCCTTGAGTAGCAGGTTTTCTTTTTGCATAGTTTCTAAATCATGACATTTGATACATGAATTTAAACTATCATGATGTTCGACTTTTAACTTATCAAACTCACAAGTAAGACTATCATGCATCTTTTTCAGCAATTTATATTTTCTACTTATACTCTTGCATTCATCAAATAAGTCATTGAAAGCATTTAATAATTCATCGAAAGATAAATCAGCATCTATTGAATTTGTTACCTCGTCTTCGATGGCCATTAAGGCGTAATGAGCAACTTGCTCGGTGTTGGACTCCTCTTCCTCAGATGCGCTCGAATCATCCCATGTTGCTTGGAGCGCCTTCTTCTTTGTTGTTCTTTTCTTGACTTGGGGACAATCACTTTTGTAGTGTCCCGGCTTTTTGCATTCATAGCAGATCACTTGGTCCTTTTTGGGTTCAAGTTTATTTTTTGCATCATTCTTAAACTTGTTTCTTTTAAAGAACTTTTTAAACTTTCTTGTTAGAAGTGCCAAGTCATCATCACAGTCCTCATCACTTGAGTTTTCTCTCAAGTGGCATTCTGACGTTTTGAGTGCCATATCCTTCCTGTTCTTTGGAAGGATGTCTTCTTGCTCTTCATGAGCTTTACAAGTCATTTCATAGGTCATTAGTGACCCGATTAGTTCTTCAAGAGGGAAATTTCGCAGATCTTTTGCCTCTTGAATAGCGGTGACTTTAGGATCCCAACTCTTAGGAAGGGATCTTAGTATCTTATTAACAAGCTCAAAATCCGAAAAGCTCTTTCCGAGTCCTTTTAGACCGTTGACGACATCCGTGAAACGGGTAAACATGTCGCCAATGGTTTCACTCGGTTTCATCCGAAAGAGTTCGAAAGAGTGTAACAGCAAATTGATTTTTGACTCTTTTACTCTACTTGTGCCCTCATGGGTCACTTCGAGTGTGTGCCAAATATCAAATGCAGTTTCACAAGTTGAAACACGGTTAAACTCGTTTTTATCGAGTGCACAAAATAAGGCATTCATAGCCTTTGCATTTAGAGCGAAAGCCTTCTTCTCCAAATCATTCCAATCGATCATTGGAAGAGAAGACTTTGAAAAACCATTCTCGACAAGATTCCATAATTCAAAATCCATAGAAATAAGAAAGATCCTCATTCGGGTTTTCCAGTAGGTGTAGTCCGTCCCATTAAACATGGGTGGACGTGTAATAGAATGGCCCTCTTGGTTTCCGGCGTAAGCCATCTCTCTTGGGTTTTAATCCTTTTGAGAGTTAACCGCGCTCTGATACCAATTGTTAGGATCGAGAGCACTAAGAGGGGGGGGGGGGTGAATTAGTGCAGCGGAAATCTTACAGCGATTAAAAACCAAAAGCTGCGTTCGTTCAATAAAAAAAAACTATTATGATGCAAAAGCTAATTCTCAGTTTGTATCTAAGTGCAGTTTGCGTCTAAGCGCAGATTGCGTCTAAGCGCAGTTTGCGTCTAAACACAGTTTGCGTCTAAGCGCAGTTTGCGTCTAAACACAGTTTGCGTCTAAGCGCAGTTTTACGTCTAAGCGCAGTTTACGTCTAAACTCAGATTTACGTCTAAACGCAGTTTTACGTCTAAACTCAGATTTACGTCTAAACGCTGTTTTACGTCTAGACGCAGATTTACGTCTAAACTTTGAAACTCGTTTGTATACTCGCAGAGAGCAGTATGCAGTTGAAATCAAGACGTAAACGTGAACTGAGAACTGATGATTGTGAGAAGAAAGCCGATTTACGTCTAAATGCAGTTTTACGTCTAAATGTTGAAACTCGTTCGTAAAATTGTAGAGGACAGTTTGCAGTTATCAATAGGATCAAAATGTAAGTGTAAACTGCAAAGAAACTCTTTCGTAAAAGCACCGAAGACAGTTCTGCAGAATCAAACGTAAACGTAAACTGTAATGTACGAAAATACGAATTTACGTCTGAATGCAGATTCGGAAGAACAGCACTTAGAACTTGTTCGTGAAAGCGCAGAGAGCAGTAGTAATGGAGGAGGTTTGCAGTAATGATAAAGTGCTCAAAAATAAACGCAAACCAGAGATTTAGAGTGGTTCGGTCAGCCTTGACCTACTCCACTTTTGGCTTCCTCCACCGACGAGGTTGCCGACGTCAACTAGGGGCCTTCCTTCAATGGGCGAAGGCCAAACTGCCCTTTTACAGTTTCTCTCCTTTTAACAGGCTCAGGAGACAACCTTTACAGACCTTTCTCTCCTCACTTTACAACTGAAAACTTGAAGAACAGAAGGAGGAGACTTAAAGGCTTTACAACACTTTTGAGCTCTTAGAATCACAGAAAAGATCAAGATTTTGGTGTGGGTCTGTTTCTTTTCAGTGCTGAATGGGTGGGGTATTTATAGGCCCCAACCCAATTCAAATTTCGAGCTCAAAATGATCAAATCCCGAAATTCCGGGATCAGGCGGTTGCACCTCTTGACTGGAGAGGTGGCACCGCCTGGCAGAGCTCGAAGTCTGAGCTCAGGCGGTTGCACCTCTCGACTGGAGAGGTGGCACCGCCTGGCAGAGCTCGAAGACTGAGCTCAGACGGTTGCACCTTCTCTGTCAGGGGTGGTTGCACCTTCCTGCCAGAGCTCTAAGACCGAGCTCAGGCGGTGCATCTCCTGACCAGAGAAGTTTCTCTTCTCTGCCAGAGGTGATCGCCCCTTTCTGCCAGAGGTGGTTGCACCTCTCTGCCAGAGGTGGTTGCACCTCTCTGCCAGAGCTCGAAGACTGAGCTTAGGCTGTGCATCTCCTGGCCAGAGAGGTCGTACTTCTCTTCCAGAGCTCGAAGACTGAGCTCGGTGATTTCATCACCAGGCAGAGCTCGAAACTTGAGCTCAGGCGGTGCTACCGCTTGACAGAGGAGGTTGCACCGCCCAGTCTCGCTTGGAGACTAAGCCCTGGGCGGTTGCACCGCCTGGCTGGAGCGGTTGCACCTCCCAGTCTCGCTGGGAGACTTAGCTTGGGCGGTGGCACCTCCCTGCCTGGGCGGTTGCACCTCCCACAGCTTCTTGGGTTCGAATGGGTTGAACCATTCGACCCAACTTGAGTTCTTCAGGGGCCCAATTGCCCCAGGATTAAGCTAATGGGATCACCTCCCATTTCTAACTTAATCACCGTGCTAACTACGATTAAATCTAAGACAATTTCTGCAGCTTTGCTTCGGTACGTCAATTGCTTTTTCCGGCGAGTTTCCGGCGAACTTCCGTCGATCATCCGATGAACCCTCGGTGATGCTTCTGCGGACTTCCGGCAAACTCCTGGACTTTGCGACGATCCACTTGGCGAGTTCCGACGAGCTTCGCTTGGCAAGCTTCTGGACTTCTCGGATCTGTTCCCGCAGAACCTCCGACGACCGTCCGTACTTCCGTCGAACTCTCGAACTCCCAACGTGATCATGAACTTGACTCCGGCGCAACTCCTGCTGCTTGTCTATCTTTCATCGTAGTTAATCCTGCACACTTATCTCAACACATAGATTAGACAACAAATGACAATTGACTTCATCATCAAAATCCGAGATTCAACACTCTTGCGGCCCATTGCCCAATCAGCCAGTTGACTCCATAACTCCGATATCCTTGGCGCAATACCCACTCTTCTTGGCCCGATGCCCGAATCCATTGCTCGAAGGCTTCTATCGATACATCGACCGATCCACCAGCTAGACGTCCAATCTTTTGACATGTTCCTCCTCCATAACATGATTTTCCTGATTTAACTGTCTCATCCTGATCGAAGCATCCTATGTCACTCAAAATACATATTAAATCATAAACACATATCAAGTGGTTTCATCATCAAAATACGAGATTTAACATCCTCTACGCCTGGTGATTGTGGCTTGTTTCTCTTTGTGGTGTATCTCGCCATCTCAGATGGCCCCAAACTAATGAAGATATATGATGGCCTTCCTCGGAGAATGCCAAGGAGTAGGCATCACTCTGACCCGATCCCCTTTTTTTTATCCTTCTTCCGTCTTTCCAAGGGGACGGGCAGCAATTTTCTGTCTCGCGATGGTTTTAGGGCGAGTGGGGCGCTTTCTAATAATAACAAAGGGTGGAAAAGGCGTTACTTTTTTGTTAGCTATAGTCGGGGGTGGGGTTTTAGCCACTGATGGTTGGCTCGAGTGATAAAAAATAGCTACCCTGGGTTGTCTAACGACGAGTATGAGCAGCTTGGGTGCTTGAAGGAGATTCTTTCTACCTCCCAGGTTGTTATGGGCATGACCGAGGAGTGGTTGGTCGAGGCAGGTCTTAGTCCAGCTCCCCGAGGTATGGCTCGGGCCAATCCCCTTTTCACTAGCTGCTTCACCATTATTTTGCGCTACTGACAACTGTTTAATTTCTTGAGCAGATATGGTTAATGCCCTCGCCAAGGAGAGCCAAATGGCTCCTGAAAGAAACAAGAAACTCATAGAAGAATACAAGGAGTCACGCGGGTTTTAGCTCAAGTTGCAGAGGTCGCGACAGGTCACCTACGAATATGGTGTTAGGAATAAGTTGACACTAAGAGAGAGGGTGGGGGTGAATTAGTGCAGCGATAAAAACGGTTCTAAAAAACTTTCATACAATTAAAACCGATCTCGGAAAGATAGCTTGAAACTGAACGTGTACGGAAATATATTGAAAGCAGTAAGTAAAGTAGTTTGCAGTAAAGTAAATTGCTAAAAAATAGAAATGTAAACCAGAGAAGAACACGCCAATTTTATAGTGGTTCGGTCGTCGTGACCTACGTCCACTCCACCGATTCCTCTTCGGTCGAGGCCACCGACATCCACTATCGGATGGGTCTTCCTTTAATAGGCAACTATCGATCTTCCTTCAATAGGCAAAGACCAACCATCACCTTTTACAGCTCTTTCTCTTTTTACCAAGTTTAGGAGGTTGGTTCGTCCGATTCTTCGACGTATCATCCTAAACCTTCTACCGATAGTGTCATGTTGTTTGCTTCCACGTGGCTGAAGTGAATGATTAAAAATGTTGATTATAAAGAGGTAATAAATGGTTGGCTCGAGTGATAAAAAATAGCTACCCTGGGTTGTCTAACGACGAGTATGAGCAGCTTGGGTGCTTGAAGGAGATTCTTTCTACCTCCCAGGTTGTTATGGGCATGACCGAGGAGTGGTTGGTCGAGGCAGGTCTTAGTCCAGCTCCCCGGGGTATGGCTCGGGCCAATCCCCTTTTCACTAGCTGCTTCACCATTATTTTGCGCTACTGACAACTGTTTAATTTCTTGAGCAGATATGGTTAATGCCCTCGCCAAGGAGAGCCAAATGGCTCCTGAAAGAAACAAGAAACTCATAGAAGAATACAAGGAGTCACGCGGGTTTTAGCTCAAGTTGTAGAGGTCGCGGCAGGTCACCTACGAATATGGTGTTAGGAATAAGTCGACACTAAGAGAGAGGGTGGAGGTGAATTAGTGCAGCGATAAAAACAACGTCGGTTCTAAAAAACTTTCATACAATTAAAACCGATCTCGGAAAGATAGCTTGAAACTGAACGTGTACGGAAATATATTGAAAGTAGTAAGTAAAGTAGTTTGCAGTAAAGTAAATTGCTAAAAAATAGAAATGTAAACCAGAGAAGAACACGCCAATTTTATAGTGGTTCGGTCGTCGTGACCTACGGCCACTCCACCGACATCCACTATCGGATGGGTCTTCCTTCAATAGGCAACTATCGGTCTTCCGTCCGTCTTCGACGTATCATCCTAAACCTTTTACCGATAGTGTCATGGTGTTTGCTTCCACGTGGCTGAAGTGAATGATTAAAAATGTTGATTACAAAGACGTAATAAATAGGAAGTTAATTCTGTGGCTGCTGGGATTCGAGCCCAGGTCTCCACGGCCACAACGTGGAATTCTAACCACTAAACTACAGCCACGCTTTGTCTTATTTGGTATTTTTGCATTAAAATTTTCTATTTCTAATAACTACCAATGTGTCACGAGTACCCAAAAATTAAGAATATATAAAACTTACATACTTTACGTAAACAACATATTGCGTCCAACCATTGACTAAATAGGATCAGTCAACATAACAAGAATGGCGCCATCAAAGCACACGATAATGCATGTCCTACAGAGATACCCTAATGCGATCGTATGACTTTGAGTCTCCTGCTCACGAATACGTTAGATTGTGGCACACCCAAAGAAGCTACCCTATCCAACACCTCTCTTATGGACCTGTTGAGGGAGCTCAGGCACACACTTCTATCACCATCCTTCAAGAACAAGACGAAGACGTTCCGCGATCATCCCCCCAAAGTCATCATGTCCGCTATGACAGCTCGAAGCCCCAACCGGCGGAACCCATCGCTCAGTTATTCCAATAAGACATTTATCATGCATTCAAGTATTTTTGATGCAATATATTTTATATATTTTCATCAATTTATCATATTTTGATATTATTTTTCTTCTTTTGTCATCAAAACTTTGCATGAAGAAGATGAATGGAAGATAACGAGGGAATCCATTAAGAATCAAATTTATGAAATGATTTGAATCAAGTCAAAATAAGTTTCATTAAATCATACTTCGATTAAAAAAAAAGAAAGAAAAGATTCATGAAAAGGATCAAAATATTCATATGAAACCAAATCCTCGTTCTTACAAGTGATCCTCTCGTACTTAAAAATTCATAAAAATTCTTTCACGAGAAGAGTAAGAAAGAATTCATAAAAAAAAACCATCATATAAAGGATAAAAGAAATTCCATGAATAAACCTTCGTAAATCTCGTTTCTTATTAAAAATTCATAAGAGTCAAATCCGTGAGAGACCATGCATTCCGAATGGACCAAACTTCACACTAATTTAAAAAAAATTGTCAAAGTGAAGGGACTAAGTGTATAAACACAATCATTAAGTTTGTAAGAAGTAAATTTGATACCAAGTAGATTGATATTTTGGATTTCATGAAAGTCTTATTTAAAGAATCGAGAAAGTTCGAAAAAGATATACATCAAATTCATACATTCGGATAAATTATCATCCCTAACTCTCTTCTAATAAAATCAAATTATTCTTCACTTAAAGGTTTTGTAAAGATATCGACTAATTGATGTTTCGTATCAATAAACTCTAAGATTACATCATGATTATCGACATGATCTCGTATAAAGTGATGCCTAATGTCAATATGTTTAGTTCGAGAGTGTTGAATAGGATTTTTCGTTAAACATATTGCACTTGTGTTTTCATATTTTATGGGAATGTTCTTAAGGTGAATCTTATAATCTTCTAATATATTTTCCATCCATTCAACTTGTGCATAACATGCACTAGCCGCAAAATATTCGGCTTCGGTTGTAGATAGTGCAACCGAGTTTTGTTTCTTGGAAGACTAAAAAACAAGTGTATGACCTAAGAATTGACATGTTCCAGATGCACTTTTTCTATCTAATCTACATCCAGCAAAATCCGCACAATCATAAGTAATTAATTCGAAGTTTTTGGATTTTGAATACCATAATCCTAGATTAGTGGTTCTTTTAAGATATCTAAAAATTCTTTTAACTACTTTAAAATGAGATATCTTAAGATTAGATTGAAACCTAGTATACAGTCTTATACTAAACATGATATTCGGTCTAGTTATGAGGAGGTATAGTAAACTACCTATCATACCTCTATAAGCATTTTGATAAAAGCTTTCTCCACTTTCGTCAATGTCTAACTTAGTGGAGGTACTCTTAGGAGTGTTGATAGTTTTTGAACTATCCATATTAAATCTTTTTAGCAAGTCTAAAGCATATTTTGTTTGACAAAGAAAAATACCATCACTAAGTTATTTAATTTGGAAGCCTAAAAAGAAAGTTAATTCATCCATTAAACTCATTTCAAATTCTTGGTTCATAATTTTGGCAAAGATTCGTATAAAGATTCATTAGTGGAACCAAAAATAATATAATTAACATAAATTTGAATAATAAAAAATTATTTTCATAATTTTTAATAAATAATGTAGTATCGACCTTGTCTTTAGAGAAATTATTTTGGATAAGAAATGAGCTAAGTCTCTCGTACCAAGCCCTTGGGACTTGTTTCAATTCATAGAGAGCTTTAGTCAATTTAAACACATGATTAGAGAGATTATCATTCTCAAATCCGGGAGGTTGTTCAACATAAACTTCTTCAGAAATAAAGTCATTAAGAAAAGTACTTTTAACATCCATTTAAAATAATTAAAGTTATTACTATTAGCATAAGCAAGGAGCATCCTTATGGCTTCTAATCGTGCCACAAGAGCGTAGGTTTCTTCATAGTCGATACCTTCTTCTTGATTGAAACCTTTGGCCGCTAATCTAGCCTTATTTCTAACCACGATACCAAATTCATCTTACTTGTTTCTAAAGACTCATTTAGTACTAGTAACTAAATGGTTATTTGGCCTCGGAACAAGCTTCTACCTCATTTTTCTCAAATTGATTCAACTCTTCTTGCATTACTATAACCCATGAATCATCTTTCAAGGCCTCATCAATCCACTTAGGATTAATTTGAAAAAGAAAAGCGACATTGGTACAAAAATTTTTAAGAGAAGAACGAGTGTGAACCCCTTTTGATGTGTCTCCTATGATCAACTCCTTAGGATGAGCATCTACATACTTCCATTCCTTGGGTAAGGATGTTTCGGAAGAAGATGCATCCATGTTACTATTTGGAGGAGAGGGTTCATTTAAATTCAAAGCATCAAAATCAAGATCATCATCAAACTTATTTTTCTTAAGTTCAGAAACTTTATCAAAGACAACATGAATAAATTCTTCTATAACCAAAGTTTTTTACTAAAAATATGAAATGCTTTAGAAATAGAAGAATAGCCAAAAAAAAATCCTTCATCATATTTTGCATCAAATTTTCCTAAGGCATCTTTTTCATTCAAGATAAAACATTTACAACCAAAAATTTTAAAATATGAAACATTAGATTTTTTTATTATTCTACAACTCATAAGGAGTTTTGGAAAGTAATGGTCTTACTAGAACCTTATTCATGATATAACATGCCATATTTATGGCTTTATTCTAAAAATATTTGGGTTGGCTATGTTTGTTTAGCATGGTTCTTATTTTTTTTTGTAAGTTTCTATTTTTTCTTTCTACTATTCCATTTTATTATAGATTTCTTGGAGTAGAGAAATTATCGTTGTATTTATTAGATTCACAAAAATTTTAGAAATCATGGTTTTAAATTTCTCCACCGTGATCACTCCGAATTGATGAAATCATAAAGTCTTTTTCATTTTGAACAAGTTTACAAAACTTTGAAAAACACTTAAAGCAATCATATTTGTGTGCCAAGAAGTATATCCAAGTGTATCTATTATTATCGTCCACAATTACAAAGGTATATTTGCTACCTCCTAGGCTTGATGTATCGATTGGTCCAAATAAATCCATATGGATCAATTACAATGGTCTAGAGGTGCTTATTTGATTCTTTGGTTTGAAACTACCTTTTATTTGTTTTCCTAGTTGACATGCATCACACACATTGTCCTTAACAAACTTAATGTTAGGAATATCTCTAACAAGTTCTTTAAATAAGATTTGAGAGATTAGTTTAATGCTAGCATGACCTAATCTCCTATGCCAAAGCCAAGCATCGTCATTCGAAATTAAAAAATATATTTTATTACAAAGATTATCAATGTCAATAGTGTACACATTATTTTGTTTTAGCACAATCATAGAGGAGTTTTTGTGTGGTTGTACAATAATGCAAACATTGGATTCAAATTTAATGACATATCCTTTATCACATAATTGATTAATGCTCAAAAGATTGTGCTTTAAACCATCAACCGACAATGCATCTTTAATCAACAAGTTAGATTTGTTACCTATGGTTCCTTTGCCAATGATTTTACCCTTGTTGTTGTCTCCGAAGGTGACATACCCTTCGTCTAGGCTAGTGAGCTTAGAGAATTGAGATGGATCTCCGGTTATATGCCTTAAGCATCCACTATCAAGGTACTATCTCTTGCTCCTAGCTTGTGATGGTAGACATTTCTACAAAAAAAAGGATGATTTTTAGGTACCCATTTGACCTTGGGTGCCTCAAAAATCGATCTACATACTTTATCATGTTGCATTGAGTCATTTGATATTCCTTTAGGAACCCAAATCAATTTATGTGAACTATATCTCTTAAATGGATAATTTGTACACAACATGTCCGGGTTTACAAAAAAAATTACATTTGGTGTGAGGTGATATATGCAGGGTAGGGCTTTTAACAAAGGTGGTTGGATTTTGGTGAGAGTTACTCACAAATCCAATTCCGTCTCTTCTATGAACGTGATCCTTATTGGCAAGGATCATATTTAAGGACTTGCTACCAACTTCAACATTGACAACCATATTTGATGGTGCTCAAGGCAAGTGAGGCGCTTGGTAAAGGACGAGACAATGCAAGGTGGAATGAGTTGCTCAGCGACTGAAAGAGTTGTGCAAAACTCACAAAGGTGAGGGGAATTGCTAACTCGAAGAATTCGATACTCATGCATGGGCTTGTATGTGGATGATAGAATATTCGCGGCCATCCCAAGGTGATCGAAACTCGGCGCCATGGAGCATTGAAACTTTCTCTTCGGCATATAAAGGATACGTCCGTAGGAGGCTGAAGCGTGCAACAAGTTCAACACGTTGCTAGGCCTTGAGTGGTGCAGCGGGGGTTGTATTGACGCGGAGTCGCAATCTAGCAAGTGCATTTGCAGGAGGCAGAACAATGCATAGTTTGTTCAGCAAATCGGAGTAGTCCGAAGGGGATGGTGGTCTCCGAAACTTTCAGAGAGAAAGAAGCGAAGAGAGATGTTGCTAAAACGGAATAGTTATCCAAGAGGGATAGATCCCGGTTTCTCCAAAGAGAGAATCAGATGCAACAGACTGCACATGTTGAGGAGTACCTCAACAAACAACAACTCCACGAAGCTCAATGGACCGAACAAGCGGCGAGGAGTCGCCGTATGATCTCGCTTAAGAGAATGCATTGGTGGATGCATTGCGACATCAAGTGGGGAAGCAACCCAAAGCAACACAAATGAAGACACACTTGGAGTTGATATGGAGATCGAACTTAAGGGAGGGCTGACCCGTGAAATGGTGGGTGCGAGGGCCACCATCAACTCAATGCAAAACGAGGAGCAGAGCAACTTGGGTGTTACTTGGTGAAGTACCCAAGCCGCATGAAGGGAGCCAGCATAGAAGATGACACATGGAGCGGAGGCACAGAGCTTTCCATGGACAGAGGTCAAGGATATGAACTCTTGCAGAGGTGAGAGCAGGATCATGTTGTTCCATGGGTCCTTCATTCTGACGGAGCGGACTCATCTTGCATAGTGCCAAAGACGAAGAGAGCTTCTGGGCACATGCACTTTATCTCGGAGAAGCATTTGACGAAGGAACTAAGGCGACTCAACTTGCGAAGGTGAAGTTGGGTTCAGAAGGCCTTAGCACGGGGCAAGAGGACACGGAGGCGGGTACTCTTGAAGAATATGCCATAGTGTTGCCATTCAAGTTGCCATGAAGGAAGTGGTGCGCAGCGGAGATTGTACTGGTAGGGGCAGAGGCCCAGGATCTAGACAATGGTGCACTAATTACAGCAAAGTCGGTGGATTTCGGGAGCTACTATGCGACGGACTATCCTAGAGCGATGCTTCATCTAGGTGTGACCTAAGAGTGGGTGGATGAAGGTCGATTGCCAAAGGAGCAAACAAAATCGAAGGTAGAATAGATCCTGCGATGTATTGGCAAAGGCCACACATGGAGGGATTACAATTCAAGTTCATCCCACAAGGATCATAATGCAATAGAGATGTCACCAGGAGGCGACATATGTTAAACTCGTATTTTGATGATGAAACCACTTGATATGTGTTTATGATTTAATCTGCGTTTTGAGTGACGTAGGATGCTTCGATCAGGATGAGATAATTAAAGCAAGAAAATCATGTTGTGTCGGAGGAACATGTTATAACATTGGACGTTGGGCCGGTGGATCGGTCGACGTATCGACAGAAGGCTTCGAGCCATAGATTCGGGCATCGGGCCAAGTGTTAGGATCGGAGCGGCACTAAGAGGGGGGGGGCACGGGGTGAATTAGTGCAACGGATTAAAACTTGTAAGTTTAAAAACGAATTCGTAAATACGAAGAGATTTCGTTTCGATAGTAACTTGAGTAGATGAAAACCAAAAGCTAGCAGTAGTATAAATAACAATTTCAGGAAAGTAAGAACTCACACATTCAAGGAACACACCAATTTAAAATGGTTCGGTAAAAATAACCTACATCCACTTGCGAAGCCTTCTTCGAAGAGGCTCCCAACTTCCACTAGCAAATCACTTTGAAGGGGAAGGACAAATACCCCTCTTACAACCTTTTACAGTGGTTCACACTCTTACAAATTTTTAACGAGAAAGAAGGAGGTGAACACTCAAGCAATTGAAAACAAGACTTGCTAAAGACTTTGCTAAGGCTTTTATCTCAATCTATTGCTTCTCAAAGGTTGTATTCTGTGCTAAGAATTGAGGGGCATTTATAGGCTCCAAGAGGATTAAAATTTAGGCTCTAAATTTTAAATTCTCTTGGGTTCCCGATGCTGGCAGTGCCACCGCTTGTCAGTGTCTGACACTGACAGTGTATTGGCGGTGCCACCATCGGACCTCTCGGGTGTTGGGCGGTGCCACCGCCTAGTCCGGCGATACCACCGCCCGATCCTTGGGTTTTGGGTGGTGCCATCGCCCAATCTGGCGGTGCCACCGCCTAAACTATTTCAGCTCACTGGTTGGGCTCCAAACTTGGCCTAAACTAGTCCGAACTTGGGCCCAATTGGTCCCTAACTAGGTTATAGAATTAACCCTTAATCCTAACCCTAATTACATCAAACTATGAAATTAAGACATAGTCCTAAGCAAGTTTTTAACCGACAACATCTAGTTTCCTTCCAGCGAGCTTTTCGGTGAACTTCCGGCGGGCTTCCGATACACCCTCGGATTTCTTCCGGCGGACTCCCAGCAGGCTCCCGATCTTATGGCGAGTTCAATGAGTCTTTGGCAAGTAGCCGATCATTCTCGGTGATCTCTGCGAACCTCCGACGATCTCTCTGGCGGACTTCCGAAACTTCGGCAAGTCTCCGATTTCCTCTCGGTTGGTTCCGATAGCATCTCCGACGAATATTCTAACTCTTGAACACCCATCGAACTTGACTCCGGTAGACTTGCTTTATGTCTTCAAGCTATCGTAGTTAATCCTACACAAATAAAGCAAAACTTCGATCTAGACAATTACTCCTAAGTAATCAAGTTGTCCGGCATGTCATTGGTTCTTTGACGCTTCGTCCGAATCTTCGGCGGATCGTTCTCTCTTGCGGCCTATTGCCCAATCGGCCAGTTGACCTCCGCAACTCCGATATCCTTGGCGCAATATCTTTTCTTCTTGGCCCGATGCCCGAATTCACGGCCCGAAGCCTTCTGCCGATACGTCGACCGATCCTATGGCCCGATGTCCAATCTTCTGACATGTTTGCTCCGGCCCAACATGATTCTTCCTGCTTCGATTATCTCTCCTTGATCGAAGCTACCTGCATCACTTAAAACGCATATCAAATCATCAACACTATCGATTGATTTCATTACTCAAATCTTGAACATTTCATTGTTTAACTACGTCACGTTTTCGGGAATAAAATTTACGATTTGTAAGCATGAAACCTCGTGATCAAATCGATGCAATCCACACTAATTCCGAATGCTTCGCTCCACATATATGAGTTTGGAATATTTATAACTCTTATTATTATTAAAATTTTCTTTCAGGCTAAGTAAATGCTAAAACACATTTATAAAAAAAAGAAAAAACAAAGGAATATTGTCACTCTTTGACAAGGCAGATGGAAAAATTAAAGAACTTCATAAGATTTTGGATTTAAACATTCGATTGGATAGTGTCATGTTGTTTGCTTCCACGCGGCTGAAGTGAATGATTAAAAATGTTGATTACAAAGAGGTAATAAACAGGAAGTTAACCCTGTGGCTGCTGGGATTCGAGACCAGGTCTCCACGGCCACAACGTGGAATTCTAACCACTAAACTACAGCCACCTTTTGGCTTATTTTGGTATCTTCCATTTAAATTTTCTATTTCTAATAACTACCAATGTATCACAAATAACCAAAAATTAAGAATATATAAAACTTACATACTTTACGTAAACAACATATTGCGTCCAACCATTGACTAAAAGGGATCAGTCGACATAACAAGAATGACGCCATCAAAGCACACGATAATGGATGTCCTATATATATACCCTAATGCGATCGCATGGCTTTGCATCTTCTGCTCACGAATATGTTGGACTGCAGTGCACCCGAAGAAGCTACCCTGTCCAACGTCTCTCTTATGGACCTGTTGAGGGAGCTCAGGCACACGCTTCTATCACCATCCTTTAAGAACAAGACGAAGACGTTCCGCGATCGTCCTCCCAAAGTCATCATGTCCGTTCTGACAGCTCGAAGCCCCAACCGACGGAACCCAACCCTCAGTTATTCCAACAAGACATTTATCAAGCATTCAAGTATTTTTAATGCAATATATTTTATATATTTTCATCAATTTATCATATTTTGATATTATTTTTCTTTCTTTGTCATCAAAACTTTGCATGAAGAAGAGGAATAGAAGATAAGGAGGGAATCCATTAAGAACCAAATTTGTGAAATGATTTAAACCAAGTCAAAATGAGTTTCATTAAATCATACTTCAATTAAAAAAAAAGAAAAAAGGATTCATGAAAAGGATCAAAATATTCATGTGAAACCAAATCCTCGTTCTTACAAGTGATCCTCTCGTACTTAAAAATTCATAAAAAATCTTTCATGAGAAGAGTAAGATAGAATTTTAAAAAAAAACATCAAATAAATGATAAAAGAAATTCCATGAATAAACCTTCGTAAATCAAATTTGTTTCTCATTAAAAATTCATAAGAGTCAAATATGTGAGAGACCATGCATTCGGAATGGACTAAACTTCATACTAATTTAAAAAAAATTATCAATGAATGAGTGAAGGGACTAAGTGTATAAACACAATCATTAAGTTTGTATGAAGTAAATTTGATACCAAGTAGATTGATATTTCAGATTTCATGAAAGTCTTATTTAAAGAATCGAGAAAGTCCGAAAAAGATATACATCAAATTCATACATTCGGACAAATTAACATCCCTAACTCTCTTCTAATAAAATCAAATTATTCTTCACTTAAAGGTTTTGTAAAGATATCGACTAATTGATATTTTGTATTAATAAACTCTAAGATTACATCATGATTATCGACATGATCTCATATAAAGTGATGCCTAATGTCAATATGTTTAGTTCGAAAGTGTTGAATAGGATTTTTCGTTAAACATATTGCACTTGTGTTATCATATTTTATAGGAATGTTCTTAAGGTGAATCTTATAATCTTCTAATATATTTTCCATCCATTCAACTTGTGCATAACATGCACTAGCCGCAATGTATTCGGCTTCGGTTATAGATAATGCAACCGAGTTTTGTTTCTTGGAAGACTAAGAGACAAGTGCATGACCTAAGAATTGACATGTTCCAGATGTGCTTTTTTTATCTAATCTACATCCAGCAAAATCCGCACAATCATAAGCAATCAATTCGAAGTTTTTGGATTTTGAATACCATAATCTTAGATTAGTGGTTTCTTTAATATATCTAAGAATTATTTTAACTACTTTAAAATGAGATATCTTATGATTAGATTGAAACCTAGCATACAGTTTTACACTAAAAATGATGTCCGGTCTAGTTGCAGGGAGGTATAGTAAACTACCTATCATACCCCTATAAGCATTTTGATCAAAGCTTTCTCCACTTTCGTCAATGTCTAACTTAGTGGAGGTACTCTTAGGAGTGTTGATAGCCTTTGAACTATCTATATTAAACCTTTTTAGCAAGTCTAAAGCATATTTTGTTGGACGAAGAAAAATATCATCACTAAGTTATTTGATTTGTAAGCCTAAAAAGAAAGTTAATTCATCCATTAAACTCATTTTAAATTCTTGGTTCATACTTTTGGCAAATGATTCGTATAAAGATTCATTAGTGGAACCAAAAATAATATCATTAACATAAATTTAAATAATAAAAAAATTATTTTTAAAATTTTTAATAAATAATGTAGTATCGACCTTGCCTTTAGAGAAATTATTTTGGATAAGAAATGAGCTAAGTCTCTCGTACCAAGCCCTTGGGACTTGTTTCAATCCATAGAGAGCTTTAGTCAATTTAAACACATGATTAGGAAGATTATCATTCTCAAATCCGGGAGGTTGTTCAACATAAACTTCTTGAGAAATAAAGCCATTAAGAAAAGTACTTTTAACATCTATTTGAAATAACTTAAAGTTATTACTACTAGTATAGGCAAGGAGCATCCTTATGGCTTCTAATCATGCCACAAGAGCGAATGTTTCTTCATAGTTGATACCTTCTTCTTGGTTGATACCCTTAGCTGCTAATCTAGCCTTGTTTCTAACCACGATACCAAATTTATCTTACTTGTTTCTAAAGACTCATTTAGTACCAATAATTAAATAGTTATTTAGCCTCGGAACAAGCTTCTACATCTCATTTCTCTCAAATTAATTCAACTCTTCTTGTATTACAATAACCCATGAATCATCTTTCAAGGCCTTATCAATACACTTAGGTTTAATTTGAAAAAGAAAAGCGGCATTGGTACAAAAATTTTTAAGAGAAGAACGAGTGTGAACCCCTTTTGATGTGTCTCCTATGATCAACTCCTTAGAATAAGCATCTACATACTTTCATTCCTTGGGTAAGGATGTTTCGGAAGAAGATGCATCCAAGTTACTATTTGGAGGAGAGGGTTCATTTAAATTCAAAGCATCAAAATCAAGATCATCATCAAACTTATTTTTCTTAAGTTCAAAAACTTTATCAAAGACAACATGAATAGATTCTTCTATAACCAAAGTTTTTTTGCTAAAAATACGAAATGCTTTAGAAATAGAAGAATGCCAAAAAAAATTCCTTCATCAGATTTTGCATCAAACTTTCCCAAGGTATCTTTTTCATTCAAGATAAAATATTTACAACCAAAAACTTTAAAATATGAAACGTTGGATTTTTTATTATTCTACAACTCATAAGGAGTTTTGGAAAGTAATAGTTTTACTAGAACCTTATTTATGACATAACATGTCATATTTATGGCTTTAGCCAAAAAATATTTGGGTAGGTTATGTTCGTTTAGTATAGTTCTTGTCTTTTCTTGTAAGTTTCTATTTCTTCTTTCTACTACTCCATTTATTACGGATTTCTTGAAGTAGAGAAATTATCGTTGTATTCATTAGATTCACAAAAATTTTAGAAATCATGGTTTTGAAATTCTCCACCGTGATCACTCCGAATTGATAAAATCATAAAGCCTTTTTCATTTTGAACAAATTTACAAAACTTTAAAAAACACCTAAAGCAATCATTTTTGTGTACCAAGAAGTATGTCCAAGTGTATCTACTATAATCGTCCACAATTACAAAGGTGTGTTTGCTACCTTCTAGGCTTGATGTATCAATTAGTCCAAACAAATCCATATGGATCAATTGTAATGGTATAGAGGTGCTTATTTGATTCTTTGGTTTGAAACTACCTTTTATTTATTTTCCTAGTTGACATGCATCACACACATTGTCCTTCACAAACTTAATGTTAGGAACATCTCTAACAAGTTCTTTAAATAAGATTTGAGAGATTAGTTTCATGCTAGCATGACCTAATCTCCTATGCCAAAGCCAAGCATCGTCATTCAAAATCAAAAAATATATTTTATTACAAAGATCATCAATGTCAATAGTGTACATATTATTTTGTTTTAGCGCAATCATATAGGAGTTTTTGTATGGTTGTTCAATAATGCAAACATCGGATTCAAATTTAATGACATATCCTTTATCACATAATTGACTAATGCTCAAGAGATTATGCTCTAAACCATCAACCAACAATGCATCTTTAATCAACAAGTCAGATTTGTTACCTATGGTTCCTTTGCCAATGATTTTACCCTTGTTGTTGTCTCCGAAGATGACATACCCTTTGTCTAGGCTAGTGAGCTTAGAGAATTGAGATGGATCTCCGGTTATGTGACTTAAGCATCCACTATCAAGGTACTATCTCTTGTTCCTAGCTTGTGATGGTAGATATTTCTATAAAAAAAGGATGATTTTTAGGTACCCAGTTGACCTTGGGTGCCTCAAAAAATCGATCTACACACCTTATCATGTTGCATTGAGTCATTTGATATTCTTTTAGGAACCCAAATCAATTTATGTGAACTATATCTCTTAAATGGATAATTTGTATGTAACATGTCCGGGTTTACAAAAGAAGTTGCATTTGGTGTGAGGTGATATATGCAGGGTAGGGCCTTTAACAAATATGGTTGGATTTTCTACTCACAAATCCAATTCCGTCTCTTCTATGAACGTGATCCTTATTAGCAAGGATCATATTCAAGGACTTGCTACCAACCTCAACGTTGACAACCATAATTGATGGTGCTCAAGGCAAGCGAGGCGCTTGGTAAAGGATAAGACAATGCAAGGTGGAATGAGTTGCTCAACGACTGAAAGAGTTGTGCAAAGCTCACAAAGGTGAGGGGAATTGCTAACTCGAAGAATTCGGTACTCATGCATGGGCTTGTATGTGGATGATGGAATGTTCGTGGCCATCCCAAGGTGACCGAAACTTGGCACCATGGAGCATTGAAACTTTCTCTTCGGCATATGAAGGATACGTTCGTAGGAGGCTGAAGCGTGCAATAAGTTCAGCACGTTGCTAGGTCTTGAGTGGTGCAGCGGGGGCTATATTGATATGGAGTCGCAATCTAGCAAGTGCATTTGCAGGAGACAAAATAATGCACAGTTTGTTCAGCAAATCAGAGTAGTCCGAAGGGGATGGTGGTCTTCGAAACTTTCAGAGAGAAAGAAGCGAAGAGAGATGTTGCTCCAACGGGATAGTTATCCAAGAGGGATAGATCCCGATTTCTCCAGAGAGAGAATCATGTGTAACAGATCGCATATGTTGAGGAGTACCTCAACAAACAACAACTCCACGAAACTCAATGGACTGAGCAAGTGACAAGGAGTCGCCACATGATCTCGTTTGAGAGAATGCATTGGTGAATGCATTGCGAGATCAAGTGGGGAAGCAACCTAAAGCAACACAAATGAAGGCACACTTGGAGTTGATATGGAGATTGGACTTAAGGGAGGGCTGACCCATGAAATGGTGGATGCGAGGGCCACTATCAACTTAATGCAAAACAAGGAGCGGAGCAACTTGGGTGTAACTTGGCGAAGTACCCAAGTCACATGAAGGGAGCTAGCATAGAAGATGGCACATGGAGCGGAGGCACAGAGCTTTCCATGGACAGAGGTCAAGGACATGAACTCTTGTAGAGGCGAGAGCAGGTTAATGTTGTTCCATGGGTCTTTTATTCTGACGGAGAGGACTCATCTTGCATGGTGCCAAAGATGAAGGGAGCTTTTGGGCACATGCACCTTATCTCGGAGAAGCATTTGATGGAGGAACTAAGGCGACTCAACTTGCGAAGGCGAAGTTGGGTTCAGAAGGCCTTGGCACGAGGCAAGAGGACGCGAAGGCGGGTACTCTTGAAGAATATGACACAGTGTTGCCATTCAAGTTGCCATGAAGGAAGCGGTGCATAGCGGAGATTATGCTGGTAGGGGTAGAGGCCCAGGATCTAGACAATAGTGCACTAATTACAGCAAAGTCGGTGGACTTCGGGAGCTACTAAGCGATGGACTATCCTAGAGCAGTGCTTCATTTAGGTGTGACCCAAGAGCGGGTGGATGAAGGTCAATTGCCAAAGGAGTGAACAAAATTAAAGGTGGAAGAGACCCTGTGATGTATTGGTAGAGGCTACACATGGAGGGATCACAATTCGAGTTCATCCCACAAGGATCATAATGCAATAGAGATGTCACTAGGAGGTGACATGTGTTGAATCTCGTATTTTGATGATGAAACCACTTGATATGTGTTTATGATTTAATCTGTGTTTTGAGTGACGCAGGATGCTTCGATTAGGATAAGACAATTAAAGTAGGAAAATCATGTTGTGCTGAAGGAATATGTCAGAACATTAGACGTCGGGTCGGTGGATCGGTCGACGTATCGACAGAAGGCTTCGGGCCATGGATTCGGGTATCGGGCCAAGAAGAGCGAGTATTGCGCCAAGGATATCGGAGTTGCGGAGTTAACTGACCGATTGGGCAATAGGCCGCAAGAGAGGACGATGCGCCAAAGAATCAGATTAAGTGTCGAGGGACCAATGACATGCCGGACAACTTGATTAATTGCTTAGAAATAATTGTCTAGATCGAACTTTTGTTTTACATGTGCAAGATTAACTATGATAGCTTGAAGACATAAAGCAAGTCTACCGAAGTCAAGTTCGATGGGTGTTCGAGAGTCCGAAGATTTGTCGAAGATATTGCCGGAACCAACCGAGAAGTAATCGGGGACTTGTCGGAGTTTTTGGAAGTCCGCTGAAGAGATCGTCGGAGGTTCGCAGAGATCACCGAGAAGGCTCGGCTGCTTGCTGAACTCGCTACAAGATCGGGAGCCTGCTGGGAGTCCACCAGAAGAAATCTGAGGGTGTATCGGAAGTCCGCTGGAAGATCGTCGGAAAGCTCGCCGGAAGGAGACTCGACGTTTTGTAACGGACAAACTTCTAAACAAGATGTTGGATGTAATGCTTATGTATGTCCGTGTCTTTTGGCATGTTCATGCCTTGTACAGAATGTAAAGGGGCGGCCGAAGGCTTAATAGTCCCATTTTAGTTGGGTTGGTGGCCTCTTTAGGCTTGTAAATAAAGGTTGTGTCATGTGGACACGTTCGAGAGCTTTTCGGTCTGTAATGGACCATTTTACCCTTTGTTGTGCAACTATTCAGAGCTTGTAAAGTCTGTTTGTAATTTGCATTGTCTATGAAGTGTTTTTCGGACATGTTTGCTTGTGGATCCCGATTGAGGCGTTCTCTTTAACCCGTTCTCTCTTTTGTTGGTCCTAAGGGACAATGGGAGGCTTCGGGGAGGCTGACCTTTGCGGACGGACGCGCGAGGGTGCCGCACGCCTTAGGCAAAACCAGCTAAGGTCGTGACATTATGGTATCAGAGCGGGACAAGCACTCATAGAAACACTTGACATGCAAACGTGGGGGACCTAGCGGGGCTGCGTTGAGGGCAGTCAGCAACGCGCGACCGTTTGAGGGAAAACGGGCATGGAGATGTAGGGAAAAGAGTCGCTCAGAGGAGCGGGCATCTAACATTGGCATTCAGGGGAATGGCCAACCCTTCGCGCAAGAGGCACCACGAGAACAGGTAAGCTTGGAAGAATTTGGAGCGCACAAAGGTTGGGATGGCTGAGTTTGAGCTACGGCTCAACGTTGACAACTATACTTGATGGTGCTCTAGGCAAGCGAGGCGCTTGGCAAGAATGAGACCATCCAAGGTGGAATTAGTTGCTCAACGACCAAAAGAGTTATGCAAAGCTCACAGAGGTGAGGGGAATTGCTAACTCGAAGAATTTGGTACTCATGCATGGGCTTGTATGCGGACGATGGAATGTTCGTGGCCATCCCAAGGTGACCGAGACTCGGCGCCATGGAGCATTGAAACTTTCTCTTCGGCATGCGAAGGATACGTCCGGAGGAGGCTGAAGTGTGCAACGAGTTCAGCATGTTGCTAGGCCTTGAGGGGTGCAGCGGTGGCTGTATTGACGTGTAGGCGCAATCTAGCAAGTGCGTTTGCAAGAGGCAGAACAATGCACGGTTTGTTCAGCAGATCGGAGTAGTCCAAGGGGATGGTGGTCTCTGAAACGAAGAGAGATGTTGCTCCAACGGGACAGTTATCCAGGAGGGATAAGTCTCGGCTCTCCAGAGGGAGAATCATGTGAGACGGACTTCACATGTTGAGGAGGAAGTACCTCATAAACAACAACTCCACGAAGCTCAATGGACCGAGCAAGCAGCGAGGAGTTGTCGCATGATCTCGCTCGAGAGAATGCATTGGTGGATGCATTGCGAGATCAAGTGGGGGAGCGACCCAAAGCAACTCAAGGGAGGGCTGACCCGTGGAATGGTGGGCGCGAGGGCCACCATCGACTCAATGCAAAAACGAGGAGCGGAGCAACTTGGGTGTAACTTGGCGAAGTACCCAAGCCGCATGAAGGGAGCCAGCATAGAAGTTGGAACATGGAGCAGAGGCACAGCGCTTTCCCTAGACAGAGGTCAAGGACATGAACTCTTGCAGAGGCAGGAGTAGAATCATGCTGTTCCCTGGGTCCTTCATTCTGACAGAGCGGACTCATCTTGCATGGTGCCAAAGACGAAGGGAGCTTCGGGGCACATGCACCTTATCTCGGAGGAGCATTCGATGGAGGAACTAAGGCGACTCAATTTGCGGAGGCGAAGTTGGGTACAGAAGGCCTTAGCACGGGGCAAGAGGACGCAGAGGCGGGTACTCTTGAAGAATATGCCACAGTGTTGCCATTCGAGTTGCTATGAAGGAAGCGGTGCGCAGTGGAGATTGTGCTGGTAGGGGCAGAGGCCCAGGATCCAGACAATGGTGCACAAATTACAGTGAAGTCGGTGGACTTCGGGAGCTACTAGGCAACGGACTGTCCTAGAGCGGTGCTTCATCTAGGTGTGACCCAAGAGTGGGTGGATGAAGGTCGATTGCCAAAGGAGCGAACAAAATCGAAGGTGGAGGAGACCCTGCGATGTATTGGCAGAGGCCACACATGGAGGGTTCACAATTCGAGTTTATTCCACAAGGATCAGAATGCAATGGAGATGTCACCAGGAGGCGACATGGTGCAGCGGATCGTGGTGGAACAGTTCGTGGCAATGCGACACACACGACATTGTCCCGTGAGGGATGAGATCATATGGAGGTATGATCGGGAGCTACTGGGAGCTCCGCTTTGGTGAACAACACGACGGCAAGAAGGGCTATGGATTCAAGGAGTGAAGGCCATGGTACCGCAAAGGCGGGTCTTCCGAGCGTGCACCAAATTTTGCATCGGATGAAAACCTTGGTCATCAACATATGGGGGCTGTGTTCCACCAAGGGAAAAGTTCGAATGCAAGTACCAGTGAGTTCCATGGGAGGGACTTGATCATACAGAAGTATGATCGAAGCAGCTGGAGAGTTGGACTGCTCCAGAGCTCATATTCGCTTAAGGGAGCCCGACAAGTCAGAGGACAAGGTCGAGTAAGCGAACGTTGCTACCAAGGAAGCTAAGGAGAACAGAATCGGTGCTAACTCTACAACGTGATGGCAGAGGCCATGCTTGGGAGTTGCAGTCTGTCTTTCCATCGACCAAACGGACTGCTTGGAGAACACAGTGGTGTTGAAGCAGGGGGTCGAAAGGGGCGAGGAAGCGACGACGAGTCCAGAGGGACTTAGCTACCCAAAATCAAGCATCAGTCAGAATGGAGGTGGACTCAGAGGAGTGCCATAGAGACATTTCTACTGATCATGCAGAAAAGGGATACAAAGGCGAGGCGACGGATAGTAGGGCCATGGGCATGCCAGCGCCATGGTACCGCAGAGGCGGGACTTCCGTGCAAGTCATTGATCCCTTGCTCTCATGGAGGGAGAGCGCTTGGTCGTGAAAGGGGCCGGGGAGGTGGAGCATGCAGAGGCAATCTCCAAGTACCGAGACAAGGCTGAAGGGCAGAGGCCAAGAAACTTTGTAAGACCGGTGTCAACAAGTTTCTCATCAAGATAGCCGTAAGTGAAGGACTTCGGGTCATGCAAGAGTGCACGACCAAGGAACAAAGCAAGCAGTACGCGGTGTTGTACCTTTGCTACTCAGTGGAGTAGGCGGCAGGGTTGATGGAGAAGACGGTACAATCCCAAAGGCGACCTCATCTATCAGAGAATTACTCCAAGTTGGGGTGAAAACTTCCCGCATTCCAGAAGTTCGATGGCATTGAGAAGGTGAATCACAGTAGCCAACTCAACGCAAGGAGTGCAAACACTTCAAGTACTTCAGAAGTGTGAGCAAAGAGCAGGCGAAGGCCAGTAACCAGCTCGATGCATGAAGTACAATCTCGAGGAGGCGGGCGAAGTCAAGTAACCTTTGCCTTCTCAACTCTTAAGAGAATGGGCGAAACCGAGTACCCCAGTTCAATTATCAACAGAGAATATAACCTTTTGATAAGTTAGAGATTAAGAAAAAGTCTTAGCAAAGTCTTTAGCAAGTCTTGTTTTCAATTGTTTGAGTGTTCACCTCCCTCTTTCTCTTTGAAAATCTGTAAGAGTGTGAACCATTTATAAAAGGTTGTAAGAGGGGTATTTGTCCTTCCCCTTCAAAGTGATTTGCTTGTGGAAGTTGGGAGCCTCATCGAAGAAGGCTTCGCAAGTGGATGTAGGTCATTTTGACCGAACCACTTTAAATTGGTATGTTCCTTGAATGTGTGAGTGTTTACCTTTCTTAAACTGTTATTTACATAGCAGAAGCTTTCGGTTTTTATCTTCTCACTTTCCTCGAGCTACTTTCACCAAATCATTCATTGTCGAATCAAAATCTCTATGCATTTACGAAATCGTTTTCAAACTTACAAGTTTTAATCCGCTGCACTAATTCACCCCCCCCTCTTAGTGCCGCTCCGATCCTAACAATTGGTATCAGAGCCATGGTTTTCTACTTTGGTTTAACACCCAAATAGAAATGGCTTTTTTCGGCCTTCAAGAGGGTTACTCTCTCATTCGTCCTCTCTTTTTCAATGGGATGAACAACACTAATTGGAACACTCGAATGAGAGTTTTCTTACTTTCTTTGGATTTGAATTTATGGCACATAGTCGAAAATAGATTTGAAATGTCTTCTCTTCCAATGAACCATTGGAATGATTTGGAGAAGAAGATGTTTTCTCTAAATGCAAAGGCTATGAATGCCTTATATTGTGCACTTGACAAAAATGAATTTAATCGTGTTTCAAATTGTGATTCGGCTTTTGATATTTGAAGAACTCTTGAGGTCACTCATAAAGGCACTAGCCGAGTGAAAGAGTCCAAAATCAACATTCTTGTGCATTCTTACGAACTTTTCTAGATGAAACCAAGTGAGTCCATCAGAGACATGTACACCCGTTTCACGGATGTCATCAATGGACTTAAAGCTCTTGGTAAAGATTTTTCTAACTTTGAACTAGTAACTAAAATTTTAAGATCCCTTCCAAAGAGTTGGGATCCAAAAGTTGCGGTCATTCAAGAGGCCAAGGACCTTAAAATATTTCCTCTCGAAGAACTAATTAGGTCTTTAATGACCTACGAAATGAACAATGCGACAAAAAGAGAACTCGAGAACAACCTTCCAAAGGACATGAGGGATTTAGGACATAGAACACATGAAGACCACTTGAGCATAAGCTCAAGTGATGGTGAAATTGAACTCCTCACTAATAAATTTAAAAAGTTAATAAAACAAAATTTTAAGAACAAAAAGAATAGAACTACTTGCTTTGAACGCAAGAAAAGAAATAAGAATTGGGATGAATCGAGCTCCTCCGAAGACGAGGAGAAAATCAAGAAAGACGATATGGCAAACTATGCCTTAACCACTTTCAATGATGAGATAATCGAAACCCCCCTAATTTACTTTGAAATTATATAATTCTTTTCATAATGCACTTTTTTTGTAATTTAGTTTTGAATCAATTTTTTTTAAAATTAAATGTTTAAAAATGAAAATGTAAAAATATGTTCATGACAATGAAAATTGCATGTTTTATGTTAATACAATAAAATGTTATATATAAATCTAATGCTTGTACACCTAGTAAGATTAATCTTATGTATGTGCTTAAGAAGCAAGAATGTGTATTTTGATGATTTCCATATTGATTTTCAATGATGATGCATGGCTTTTGAATGGGAGGCTTGATGATTTTTTTATAAACCTTGTCTGTGGTTTTCAAACATGATGTATGGTTTTGACATATGAACAAAATTTGAGCATGCTAAGATAAAGTCAATCATATAAATTAAAACTAAAGAATTTTTAGTTATCTATAAGAATCATTCAAAATTATGTTCAATAAAACCAATGCAAAATGATGGAATGAAAATATTAAATGTTTTGATACCATTTTATGCATGAGATTTTAAAAGTTATATATGATGATCTTGATGGTTTTTATGAAGAAATTTATTTTTTGATCCTAAATGATTGATGATATATATATATATATATATATATATATATATATATATATATATTTGCACAAAAAGGACAAAGGCATGCTTATATGAATCAACTAAATAGATAAAAGTATTTTTCTTAAAAATTCTTGGTTTGATGAATCTATTTTATCATCTTTTTATGAATCTCTTGAAAATAATTTTGATTTGATGATTTGAATTTGAATGAGCTTTATCTTGATTTTTCAAGATTTATAACTTGAGATTTACTCTATAAAAATCAGGATCTTTTATCCTCAATGTTCCTTTTTAGCATCTACTATCCAAATGAATTATGATTGGTATCATTGCTATATTTCTTCTTATCGTGCACTAAAGAGAAAATTTTCCTAAATGAATCGTGATTTTTCAGAACCACAATTCTTTTTATGATTCATAATGAATTGAGAAATTTTATATTCTTGAATTAATATCTTGTACTCCTACAAGATTGAATGAATTTTATCTATATCATAATCTCCTAAGATTTTTCTTGATTATTTAAGAGGAGATTTTTTAAAAGAAAACGTGTCTTTTAGTATTATCTTTTCGTGATATGATTTTTATGTAATTCTTTGTACTCATGAAATATTTATCTCATCATCCAATAACTCTTCTTGATATTCATTATGTGATGAAATGAAATAATGCATGAAATACAAATAAGAAGTTAATGATCATGCATGATAGGATGTAATGAATTTTGACATTTAGATACCATCATTTGAATAGCTATGATCATGTTGCCAAAATGATATATCATGAATGCTTGAATATCATGTATGATATACCCATATTGATCATTGAGTTATTTGTATCATGCATAAAAAATGAAAGGTATAGTTTTGAAATTGTGCATTTTCAAATTTGAAAATATGATGATGTATAATGATGAAATTGTGTAATGAAAATATTAAACATTTTGAAACCATGTTTTAGTGTCATACATAATGATCATGCTTAATAAATTTCGAAATTATACATGATGAATCTTACGATTTATGGATTATTGATTTTTACTATAATGGAAGTGCCTTATTGATCTTTATTGTAATAAATCTTACACTTTCAGTTTTAAACATGATACATGTTTTTATTTGGCATAAATGAAATAAAATCATGTGAATTGAAACAACTAAAAAGTGGAAAATATTTTTTCCTTGAAAAATTATTTTTCTCTATCTTATTGATCTTGATGATTATTATGATAAATCTATGTATACCATTTTGAATCTCTTGAAAGTAATGTTGAGATTTTGATGAATTTGACGATTTGAATTTGAATGAGTTTGTATTCAAATTATGATCTTGATTTCTTGGATTTACTACTTGATATTCTTTTTTAATCACAATCTCTTCTTTGTATACCTACAATTTTTGTTATTTATAAAAAGAAGAGATTTGATAAAATGAATCATGCCTTTTGGTATTCAAATGGTCTTATCTTTGATGATATGATTTCTTTGTATCTATGATACAAATGCCTTGAAATGATAGAAATATTTTACACTTTTATGCTCTTCCCTACTTCTTTCTTGTTTACAATGATAAAATGAAAAAAGTTATGATCATGCATGGTAGGATGCAATTTGACAAAATTGATACCATCATGATATGAAACATTTATGATTTGCAATGATGCATGCAATACTTGTGCTTTTTAATTATGATATGATGTATTACATATGATGTGAATCATGATTTAAAATGCTATGAGTTGTTGCTAAAATGATGTATTATAAATGTTGATTTAATGTTTTGTATTATGAATGCTCTAAATGATGAATGTTTGGTATCATGATCAAAATATTGATAAATAGTTAAAAATTTTAGTATCATGGATGATATGCTCATAATGTTGATTGATTTATTCAATATCGTGCATGAATGAAATAAATGTTTTTGAAAATGAGCATGTTTTAATTCGAAAATATAATGATGCACAAACAAGATTGATACTTACCTTTGTCATAATTGATATAAAGGGTCTTCCCTTCTTTTTGACCATGATAAAGGGGGAGATAGCTAGCTTGCACAAGACAAGAGAAGCAAAAAATTACAAACATACACATCGCAAAAATGGGCAAAACTTATTAGCTTGCTCATCTCAAAAACAAAAAATGCTATCTTGTAATCTCAAGCAAATGTGCTATCTTGCCTATCTCAAGAAGCAAAACTTGCAACTAGGAAGCAAATAGGAAGCAAGAATTATGAGCTTACACAAGAAAGCTATCTTGCATTTGCTTTCAAAATTTTTGCTAGCTTGTATATAGTAAAACTTGTATATCATAAAAATTGCTAGCTTGTAGTTTAAAGAGAAGCAAACAGTTGCTATCTCATGATGCTAAACATGCTAAACTTGCACTTTGCAATGGAAGCAAAATTGCAAGCTCAAACATTGCAAAGGAAGCAAAATTTGATAGCTTGCAACTTGCATATTTCAAAAAGCAAGAGTTGCTCTTTGAACATCTTAAAACTGCAAGCTTGCATGTTCTAAAATGTTGTAAAATGTCGTAAGTAGGACATGCTATTTTACTATCTTGCATAGTTTTGATAGCTTGCATATTCTAATGTGATATAGCACTTGCTAAATTTTTGCTAGCCTGCATGATGTAGCATTTACAAAATTTTTAAGTTTACAAATTGTATAATGATAAAACTTGATATCATGTTTTTCATGCAATAAGTTGAATTCATCTCTCAAATACATAGAAAGTGACACTTCTCCTTTTTGTTGATGACAAAGGGGGAGAAGTATGATTATGTTATGCATGATGACGTGTTGTAAATATTCATGATGAATATTTGTAATGACTTGAATTTGGCTTGAATTCAATATTCTAACAATATGGCATATTGATAGGGGGAGTTTGTTTAAACTCTGGGAGTTAAAGTTAACTCCGTCATCAAGTGATTGTCATCATCAAAAAGAGGGAGATTGTTGAATCTCGTATTTTGATGATGAAACCACTTGATATGTGTTTATGATTTAATCTACGTTTTGAGTAACGTAGGATGCTTCGATCAAGATGAGACAATTAAAGGATGAAAATCATGTTGTGCCGGAGGAACATGTCAAAACATTGGACATCGGGCCGCTGGATCGGTTGATGTATCGACAGAAGGCTTCGGGCCATGGATTTGGGCATCGAGCCAAGAAGAGCAGGTATTGGGCCAAGGATATCGAAGTTGCGGAGCCAACTGGCCGATTGGGCAATAGGCCGCAAGAGAGGACGATGTGCCGAAGAATCGAATGAAGCGTCGAGGGACCAATGACATACCAGACAACTTGATTAATTGCTTAGGAGTAATTATCTAGATTGAACTTTTGTTTTACATGTGTAGGATTAACTACGATAGCTTGAAGACATAAAGCAAGTCTACTAGAGTCAAGTTTGATGGGTGTTCGAGAGTCTGAATATTCGTCGGAGATGCTGTCGGAACCAATTGAGAAGAAATCGGGGACTTGTCGGAGTTTTCGGAAGTCCGCCGAAGAGATCGTCAGAGGTTCGTGGAGATCACCGAGAATGCTCGGCTACTCGCTGAACTCACCACAAGATCAGGAGCCTGCTGGGAGTCTGCCGGAAGAAATCCAAGGGTGTATCAGAAGTCCATCGGAAGATCACCGGAAAGCTCGCCGGAAGGAGACTCGACGTTTGTCGGTTGAAAACTTGCTTAGGAGTATGTTTTCAGGTGCGTAGTTTGCAGGTAATTAGGGTTAGGATTAACAAATAATCCAATATCCTGGTCAGGGGCCAATTGAGCCCGATATTACCTAGTTTGGGCCAGATTTAAAGCCCATCTAATGACCCATAGGACCGGGCGGTGGCACCACCCAAAACCCGAGGATCGGGCGATGGTACCGTCGGACTGGGCGGTGGCACCACCCAGCACCCGAGAGGTCCAGCGGTGGCACCGCCGGACTAGGCGGTGGCACCGCCAGTACACTATCAGTGTCAGACACTAACAGGCGGTGGCACCGCCAGCATCGGGAACCCAAGAGAATTTAAAATTTAAAGCTCAAATTTAAATCCTCTTGGGGCCTATAAATGCCTCTCAATTCTCAATAGAGAAGACAACCTTTTGAGAAGTTAGAGATTGAGAAAAAGCCTTAGCAAAGTCTTTAGCAAGTCTTGTTTTCAATTGCTTGAGTGTTCACCTCCCTCTTTCTCGTTGAAAATCTGTAAGAGTGTGAACCACTTGTAAAAGGTTGTAAGAGGGGTATTTGTCCTTCCCCTTCAAAGTGATTTGCTAGTGAAAGTTGGGAGCCTCATCGAAGAAGGCTTCGCAAGTGGATGTAAGTCATTTTGACCGAACCACTTTAAATTGGTGTGTTCCTTGAATGTGTAAGTGTTTACCTTTCTTAAACCGTTATTTACATAGCAGCAAGCTTTCGGTTTTTATCTTCTCACTTTACTCAAGCTACTTTCACCAAGTCATTCATTGTCGAATCGAAATCTCTACTCATTTAGGAAATCATTTTCAAACTTATGAGTTTTAATCCGCTGCACTAATTCATCGCCCCCTCTTAGTGTCGCTCCGATCCTAACAACATGGTGCAATAGATCCTGGTGGAACAGTTCATGGCAATGCGATACACACGATATAGTTCCGTGAGGGACTAGATCATATGGAGGTATGATCGGGAGCTACTAGAAGCTCTACTTCGGTGAACAACACGACGGCAAGAAGGGCTATGGATTCAAAAAGTGAAGGCTATGGTAACGCAGAGGCGGGTCTTCCATACATGCATCGAATTTACATCGGATGAAAGCCTTGGTCATTAGCATATGGGGGCTATGTTCCACCAAGGGAAAAGTTCGAATGCAAGTATCAGTGAGGAGGGACTTGATCATACAGAGGTATGATCGAAGCAGCTGGAGAGTTAGACTGCTCCAGAGCTCATATTCGCTTAAGGGAGCCCGGTAAGTCAGATGACAAGGTCGAGTAAGCGAACGTTGCTACCAAAGAAGCTAAGGAGAACAGAATCGGTGCAAACCTTACAACATGATGGCAAAGGCCATGCATGGGAGTTTTAGTCTGTCTTTCCATCGACCAAAGGGAGCTGCTTGAAGAACACAGAGATGTAGAAGCAGGGGGTCGAAAGGGGTAAGGAAGCGACGACGAATCTAGAGAGACTTAGCTACCCAAAATCAAGCATTAGTTAGAATGGAGGTGGACTCGGAGGAGTGCCACAGAGACATATCTACTGATTGTGAAGAAAAGGGATACAGATGCAAGGTGACGGATAGTAGGGCCATGGGCATAGCAATGCCATGGTACCGCAGAGGCGGGACTTCTGCGAAAGTCATTAATCCCTTGCTCTCATGGAAGGAGAGTGCTTGGTCGTGAAATGGGCCAAGGAGGTGGAGAATGCAGAGGCAAACTGTAAGTACCGAGATAAGGCTGAAGGGCAGAGGCCAAGGAACTTCGTAAGACCAGTGTCAACAAGCTTCTCATCAAGATAGCCGAAAGTGAAGGACTTCAGGTCATGCAAGAGTACACGACCAAGGAACGAAACAAGCAGTACGTGGTGTTGTACCTTTGCTACTCAGTGGAGCAAGCGATCGGGTTGATGGAGAAGATGGTACAATCCCAGAGGCGACCAAAACTACTAGAGACTTACTCTAATTTGGGGTAAAAACTTCCTGCATTCCAGAAGTTCGATGGCATTGAGAAGGTGAATCATAGTAACTAACTCAAAGAAAGGAGTGCAAACACTTCAAGTGCTTCAAAAGTGTGAGCAAAGAGGAGGCGAAGGCCAATAACCAGCTCGATGCATGGAGTACAACCTCGAGGAGGCGGGCGAAGTCAAGTAACCTTTGCCTTCTCAACTCTTAAGAGAATGGGCGAAATCGAGCACCCCAATTCACTTATCTATCCAGCAAATGAGCTCTCCATAGGTTTAAAGACCCTTCGAAGATAATGGAATACAATAGTTGTTGAATCCTCACCAACGGTGATCAGTGCTACTGAGAGTAGATTATTCGCTTCATTTTCGAACAAAATGCCAATCGAAAGCGAAAGTGATGCGAACCTACTTGGAAGTAACAACTAAGTGAAGAAGAGTCAATGGGCAAATTTTATAAAGGACCCAAAACTTCAGAAGTTTATGATGGTCTTTGAGAGACTAGCGCATAGTAAGGATGGTCTTTTCCTTCATCTGGAGGATTCGTAGGAACTAAAAGGGATCAAAACAACTCAGCCAACCCCACACTAGAGTTAGAGTCATTTGCGAGTTGAAGCAACATGGTGGATCAAAGGTTCAACTACTAAAAAACAACAGCGGAGAGCAATTGGGAGCCAGGAGGCACATTGCAGTTGGAGCAGAAGATTGAAGACTCAGCAAAGGCGAGGAGTTGCAGTATCAGCAAAGGCTTCGACGAGGACGTCGAAGGAATAAGTGAGGGAGAATGTCACGGACAAACTTCTAAATAGGATGTTTGATGTAATGCTTATGTATGTCCGTGTCTTATGGTATGTTCATGCTTTGCACAACATGTAAAGGGACGATCGAAGGCTTAATAGTCCCATTTTAGTTGGGTTTGGTGGCCACTTTAGCCTTATAAATAAAGGTTGTGTCATGTGGACACTTGTGAGATATTTTTGATTTGTAGTGAACCATTTTGACCCTTTATTGTATAACAGTTCATAGCTTGTGAACAAATGTCGGAGTATGACTCGACGAGTAGCGTTGCTTGATACCGAGCGCTGCGGTTCGGATCGGTGGTGTCGAGAGTCGTGACTCAGGCACCGAAGTACTATTGCGATTGAGCTCCATGGGTCGGGTATTGAAGGCAAACGTGACCGAGCACCAAGGCTCGGGTGCTAATCATAGGTGCCCTAAAAGCCAATCATGTGAGTGATGGCACGTGTTAGATATAAATCTAATGCTTGTACACCTAGTAAGATTAATCTTATGTATGTGCTTAAGAAGCAAGAATGTGTATTTTGATGATTTCCATATTGATTTTCAATGATGATGCATGGCTTTTGAATGGGAGGCTTGATGATTTTTTTATAAACCTTGTCTGTGGTTTTCAAACATGATGTATGGTTTTGACATATGAACAAAATTTGAGCATGCTAAGATAAAGTCAATCATATAAATTAAAACTAAAGAATTTTTAGTTATCTATAAGAATCATTCAAAATTATGTTCAATAAAACCAATGCAAAATGATGGAATGAAAATATTAAATGTTTTGATACCATTTTATGCATGAGATTTTAAAAGTTATATATGATGATTTTGATGGTTTTTATGAAGAAATTTATTTTTTGATCCTAAATGATTGATGATATATATATATATATATATATATATATATATATATATATATATATATATATATATATATATATATATATATATATATATATATATATATATATATATATATATATATATATTTGCACAAAAAGGACAAAGGCATGCTTATATGAATCAACTAAATAGATAAAAGTATTTTTCTTAAAAATTCTTGGTTTGATGAATCTATTTTATCATCTTTTTATGAATCTCTTGAAAATAATTTTGATTTGATGATTTGAATTTGAATGAGTTTTATCTTGATTTTTCAAGATTTATAACTTGAGATTTACTCTATAAAAATCAAGATCTTTTATCCTCAATGTTCCTTTTTAGCATCTACTATCCAAATGAATTATGATTGGTATCATTGCTATATTTCTTCTTATCGTGCACTAAAGAGAAAATTTTCCTAAATGAATCGTGATTTTTCATAACCACAATTCTTTTTATGATTCATAATGAATTGAGAAATTTTATATTCTTGAATTAATATCTTGTACTCCTACAAGATTGAATGAATTTTATCTATATCATAATCTCCTAAGATTTTTCTTGATTATTTAAGAGGAGATTTTTTAAAAGAAAACGTGTCTTTTAGTATTATCTTTTCGTGATATGATTTTTATGTAATTCTTTGTACTCATGAAATATTTATCTCATCATCCAATAACTCTTCTTGATATTCCTTATGTGATGAAATGAAATAATGCATGAAATACAAATAAGAAGTTAATGATCATGCATGATAGGATGTAATGAATTTTGACATTTAGATACCATCATTTGAATAGCTATGATCATGTTGCCAAAATGATATATCATGAATGCTTGAATATCATGTATGATATACCCATATTGATCATTGAGTTATTTGTATCATGCATAAAAAATGAAAGGTATAGTTTTGAAATTGTGCATTTTCAAATTTGAAAATATGATGATGTATAATGATGAAATTGTGTAATGAAAATATTAAACATTTTGAAACCATGTTTTAGTGTCATACATAATGATCATGCTTAATAAATTTCGAAATTATACATGATGAATCTTACGATTTATGGATTATTGATTTTTACTGTAATGGAAGTGCCTTATTGATCTTTATTGTAATAAATCTTACACTTTCAGTTTTAAACATGATACATGTTTTTATTTGGCATAAATGAAATAAAATCATGTGAATTGAAACAACTAAAAAGTGGAAAATATTTTTTCCTTGAAAAATTATTTTTCTCTATCTTATTGATCTTGATGATTATTATGATAAATCTATGTATACCATTTTGAATCTCTTGAAAGTAATGTTGAGATTTTGATGAATTTGACGATTTGAATTTGAATGAGTTTGTATTCAAATTATGATCTTGATTTCTTGGATTTACTACTTGAGATTCTTTTTTAATCACAATCTCTTCTTTGTATACCTACAATTTTTGTTATTTATAAAAAGAAGAGATTTGATAAAATGAATCATGCCTTTTGGTATTCAAATGGTCTTATCTTTGATGATATGATTTCTTTGTATCTATGATACAAATGCTTTGAAATGATAGAAATATTTTACACTTTTATGCTCTTCCCTACTTCTTTCTTGTTTACAATGATAAAATGAAAAAAGTTATGATCATGCATGGTAGGATGCAATTTGACAAAATTGATACCATCATGATATGAAACATTTATGATTTGCAATGATGCATACAATACTTGTGCTTTTTAATTATGATATGATGTATTACATATGATGTGAATCATGATTTAAAATGCTATGAGTTGTTGCTAAAATGATGTATTATAAATGTTGATTTAATGTTTTGTATTATGAATGCTCTAAATGATGAATGTTTGGTATCATGATCAAAATATTGATAAATAGTTAAAAATTTTAGTATCATGGATGATATGCTCATAATGTTGATTGATTTATTCAATATCGTGCATGAATGAAATAAATGTTTTTGAAAATGAGCATGTTTTAATTCGAAAATATAATGATGCACAAACAAGATTGATACTTACCTTTGTCATAATTGATATAAAGGGTCTTCCCTTCTTTTTGACCATGATAAAGGGGGAGATAGCTAGCTTGCACAAGACAAGAGAAGCAAAAAATTACAAACGTACACATCGCAAAAATGGGCAAAACTTATTAGCTTGCTCATCTCAAAAACAAAAAATGCTATCTTGTAATCTCAAGCAAATGTGCTATCTTGCCTATCTCAAGAAGCAAAACTTGCAACTAGGAAGCAAATAGGAAGCAAGAATTATGAGCTTACACAAGAAAGCTATCTTGCATTTGCTTTCAAAATTTTTACTAGCTTGTATATAGTAAAACTTGTATATCATAAAAATTGCTAGCTTGTAGTTTAAAGAGAAGCAAACAGTTGCTATCTCATGATGCTAAACATGCTAAACTTGCACTTTGCAATGGAAGCAAAATTGCAAGCTCAAACATTGCAAAGGAAGCAAAATTTGATAGCTTGCAACTTGCATATTTCAAAAAGCAAGAGTTGCTCTTTGAACATCTTAAAACTGTAAGCTTGCATGTTCTAAAATTTTGTAAAATGTTGTAAGTAGGACATGCTATTTTACTATCTTGCATAGTTTTGATAGCTTGCATATTCTAATGTGATATAGCACTTGCTAAATTTTTGCTAGCCTGCATGATGTAGCATTTACAAAATTTTTAAGTTTACAAATTGTATAATGATAAAACTTGATATCATGTTTTTCATGCAATAAGTTGAATTCATCTCTCAAATACATAGAAAGTGACACTTCTCCTTTTTGTTGATGACAAAGGGGGAGAAGTATGATTATGTTATGCATGATGACGTGTTGTAAATATTCATGATGAATATTTGTAATGACTTGAATTTGGCTTGAATTCAATATTCTAACAATATGGCATATTGATAGGGGGAGTTTGTTTAAACTCTGGGAGTTAAAGTTAACTCCGTCATCAAGTGATTGTCATCATCAAAAAGAGGGAGATTGTTGAATCTCGTATTTTGATGATGAAACCACTTGATATGTGTTTATGATTTAATCTACGTTTTGAGTAACGTAGGATGCTTCGATCAAGATGAGACAATTAAAGGATGAAAATCATGTTGTGCCGGAGGAACATGTCAAAACATTGGACATCGGGCCGCTGGATCGGTTGATGTATCGACAGAAGGCTTCGGGCCATGGATTTGGGCATCGAGCCAAGAAGAGCAGGTATTGGGCCAAGGATATCGAAGTTGCGGAGCCAACTGGCCGATTGGGCAATAGGCCGCAAGAGAGGACGATGTACCGAAGAATCGAATGAAGCGTCGAGGGACCAATGACATACCAGACAACTTGATTAATTGCTTAGGAGTAATTATCTAGATTGAACTTTTGTTTTACATGTGTAGGATTAACTACGATAGCTTGAAGACATAAAGCAAGTCTACTAGAGTCAAGTTTGATGGGTGTTCGAGAGTCTGAATATTCGTCGGAGATGCTGCCGGAACCAATTGAGAAGAAATCGGGGACTTGTCGGAGTTTTCGGAAGTCCGCCGAAGAGATCGTCAGAGGTTCGTGGAGATCACCGAGAATGCTCGGCTACTCGCTGAACTCACCACAAGATTAGGAGCCTGCTGGGAGTCTGCCGGAAGAAATCCAAGGGTGTATCAGAAGTCCATCGGAAGATCACCGGAAAGCTCGCCGGAAGGAGACTCGACGTTTGTCGGTTGAAAACTTGCTTAGGAGTATGTTTTCAGGTGCGTAGTTTGCATGTAATTAGGGTTAGGATTAATAAATAATCCAATATCCTGGTCAGGGGCCAATTGAGCCCGATATTACCTAGTTTGGGCCAGATTTAAAGCCCATCTAATGACCCATAGGACCGGGCGATGGCACCACCCAAAACCCGAGGATCGGGTGATGGTACCGTCGGACTGGGCGGTGGCACCACCCAGCACCCGAGAGGTCCAGCGGTGGCACCGCCGGACTAGGCGGTGGCATCGCCAGTACACTGTCAGTGTCAGACACTAACAGGCGGTGGCACCACCAGCATCGGGAACCCAAGAGAATTTAAAATTTAAAGCCCAAATTTAAATCCTCTTGGGGCCTATAAATGCCTCTCAATTCTCAATAGAGAAGACAACCTTTTGAGAAGTTAGAGATTGAGAAAAAGCCTTAGCAAAGTCTTTAGCAAGTCTTGTTTTCAATTGCTTGAGTGTTCACCTCCCTCTTTCTCGTTGAAAATCTGTAAGAGTGTGAACCACTTGTAAAAGGTTGTAAGAGGGGTATTTGTCCTTCCCCTTCAAAGTGATTTGCTAGTGAAAGTTGGGAGCCTCATCGAAGAAGGCTTCGCAAGTGGATGTAAGTCATTTTGACCGAACCACTTTAAATTGGTGTGTTCCTTGAATGTGTAAGTGTTTACCTTTCTTAAACCGTTATTTACATAGCAGCAAGCTTTCGGTTTTTATCTTCTCACTTTACTCAAGCTACTTTCACCAAGTCATTCATTGTCGAATCGAAATCTCTACTCATTTAGGAAATCGTTTTCAAACTTATGAGTTTTAATCCACTGCACTAATTCACCGCCCCCTCTTAGTGTCGCTCCGATCCTAACAACATGGTGCAATAGATCCTGGTGGAACAGTTCATGGCAATGCGATACACACGATATAGTTCCGTGAGGGACTAGATCATATGGAGGTATGATCGGGAGCTACTAGAAGCTCTACTTCGGTGAACAACACGATGGCAAGAAGGGCTATGGATTCAAAAAGTGAAGGCTATGGTAACGCAGAGGCGGGTCTTCCATACATGCATCGAATTTACATCGGATGAAAGCCTTGGTCATTAGCATATGGGGGCTATGTTCCACCAAGGGAAAAGTTCGAATGCAAGTATCAGTGAGGAGGGACTTGATCATACAGAGGTATGATCGAAGCAGCTGGAGAGTTAGACTGCTCCAGAGCTCATATTCGCTTAAGGGAGCCCGGTAAGTCAGATGACAAGGTCGAGTAAGCGAACATTGCTACCAAAGAAGCTAAGGAGAACAGAATCGGTGCAAACCTTACAACATGATGGCAAAGGCCATGCTTGGGAGTTGTAGTCTGTCTTTCCATCGACCAAAGGGAGCTGCTTGGAGAACACAGAGATGTAGAAGCAGGGGGTCGAAAGGGGTAAGGAAGCGACGACGAATCTAGAGAGACTTAGCTACCCAAAATCAAGCATTAGTTAGAATGGAGGTGGACTCGGAGGAGTGCCACAGAGACATATCTACTGATTGTGAAGAAAAGGGATACAGATGCAAGGTGACGGATAGTAGGGCCATGGGCAAGGCAATGCCATGGTACCGCAGAGGCGGGACTTCTGCGAAAGTCATTAATCCCTTGCTCTCATGGAAGGA